>NC_051222.1:38510675-38638175 GCF_015220715.1 Pygocentrus nattereri | reverse complement strand
TTTTTAATTGTTTTCACCGCGTCCCTCCGTCCGCGGGGGCAGCGGGGGACGAGAGCGACGGTCAGTGAGAGGGAATGAAGGCTGTCCAGCGACGGCGGTTACCGGCCGTGAGGAGCCGAGCGCCGATCCATGCAGACGCCGCGCCGCGCCGCGACAACACCCTGGGGCCGGAGCCGGTCAGCGCCGATCCGCCGACATTAACCACAGCAACAACAATAACGACGGCACTCGCGACGCGACACAGCGCCTCCGCGCCTCTGCTCAGCGGGAACGGCTCGGGCTAATATCCAGGCGCGCGTTCTGCGGTAACGCGTGAGCGCGCACGCTCGCCCTCAGCGGCTCTCCGGCCCTCGCTGAACACCACGGCCATCGCGGAGCTGCGAACAGCGGGTCCTGCGGCGCGTCTCTCCGGCGCCCGGGCTCAGTCAGTCAGCCAGCGCTGATCAACGGGGGACGCGGGTCTGGGGTTGAGTCTCCATCCAGATACGGCCGAGCTCCCCTCCGGGCCACGCTGGGGCTCCACGCCGGGGGACGGACCACCACAGCCTGGACTAAAGCCGCTCCGCACAGCCCGAGCACTTCAGCAGCGGTCCGCTCGTTAAAGGAGACGTTAGTCCGTGAGGAAGGACGGCTCCCTTCATCGCTGGCTCTGCTGAGGCGTTGGTGTTTAGCCCCCACCCGTATTCCGGGTCGCCCCGCCCTCCTGGGTCTGTGATTGGCTAAGCGAGTCCCGCCCCCCCCCCCCCCCCCCCCCCCCGGCGCTCCAACGCCACACCGGATCGCTGATTGGCCAGATTGGCCCTCCTCCCACACGAGGATTGGCTACTAGGACGGCGTTAACGGCGACATGGTTCCCTCCCCCCACCCGTTTTCGTCCTCCGCTCAAGCTGAGGCGCTGCGATTGGCGCGCCGCCTACTCTGCCTCTCCGGGATTGGTCAGCGGCCCTCGCGCTGCGGACCAACGGCTCTCCCTGATTTGAATTTCCTACGGCTCTGAGAGGAGAGCTGGCGGGACGTGAAGCTAACAGGCTAATGGTGGAAGAAAGCACACAAAACAAAGGCCGTTTTAGCTTCAGTCGCTGAAAATGTCTCATACATGCCCTCCTACTGATCCATATCATCTCCACACTGACCCATATCATCTCCCACTGAAGCGTTGACCCCCCAGAGCGCTTTGTTTTCCGCAGGCTGTTATAAACCGACCTAAATGTGGTTGGTTAGTGTAGTGGTTAACACCTCTGCCTTCTACTCTGTAGACTGGGGTTCAGTCCCCCACCTGGGTAACCACCCTACACTTGGGCAAGACTCCCAACACCACCTTCACCTCCCTGTGTAAAATGATCAAACTGTAAGTCGCTCTGGATAAGAGCATCTGTCAAATGCTGTAAATGTAAATAAAGGACCTCATGCGAAATGTCATAGCCGTACTGAATGTGGTCCAGCTCCCCCTATTTCACTTCGCTAATAAAAACAGCTTAGACCAGCATGACGTCCAGTCCTAAGCCGGTTCATGCTGGTCTGCTGCTGGTTTAGCTGGTCGTCGTGCAGGATGACCAGCATACTAGTACCCAAAACACAACATAGCGTAGCGTACCAGTTCCGGTTCATTTGGTCGGGGCCTCCTGGGACCCACTTTCATTTGTACGTAGTTCGTATTATGGACATTATTGGCAGGTTCACGTAGCATATCCCCGATAACAAGACAATAGTGGACCGCTGATGGCAAAGCTGGTGGTCCACTGGCATTTTGCTCAGTGTTTTCTGGGCGAACAGCAGCTGTTTCATTTTGTTTATCTGACTAAATTCCGCTGATCATCCCTCACTTTCCGCTCAGTTTAACAATTTTTCCTTCCCTCCTTTCTTTACTTGTGCTTTGTAAATTAGCGAATCATTTGAATCCGTCACATTGTCAGAAACTACATTTTCTGTAAAGTCATTTTATATCAGGCCTAGTCACTATTCTTTCTCTTAGTTGCTTGTAATATTTGTCTTAGTTTATTTTCTAAAATAAAAGTCTCATTTAAAATCAGTCTGAGAAGATTAAAGGCTAGTTAGAGTGATCTGGGTGGTCCGAAGGTCGACCAGCAGCGGCAAGCAGTGCTGACCTTATCAATCCAGCGGGCCGCTATGTGCTCACCATCTGGGATGTGTGGTTCTGTGCTGAGCCGCGGGGTTAATGTGGGGAGTTCTGTGCCTACCGTCCGAGTGAGTTGTGTGGCTACCCCGACCTCTCTGCTTGCCCCACATTGGTCAGCGCTGGGCGGTGGTGCTCCACTGCTGCCATTTCAATAAAACAGCCTTTCCTTGAAGAATATTTGGGCTTTGCTGGTGACCAGCTATGATGGTCTGTGCTGGCTTTTCTAGCAGGGATGTGAAAACCAATGAAAAGAGGTAGTAGTTAAAGAAGCACAAGGCTAGCCAGCTAGTTTGGACAGAAATAAAGTCCAAACATCAAACATTTGTGTAAAGTCAATATACTAATGCTACATTTACATGCGGGCAGTAGACGGATGACGGCCAATCGTATAAACCATTGTTTTTTAATGGAGCAGCAATGGAAAATTCTGCCAACTGCAAGCATCAGCGTTGGCATTGACTGCAACGGTAAGAAGAACGTTACATCAAGAGTTAATTTTTCCCAACTTTTGCTGTCGACCACAGAGGTGCAATGAAGCAGATGTTCACTTTTCGCAGGAGCCATGGACGCCAAACATCTCATTGTTGAATTCCAGAGTAATCAAGAATTACACACAAATGAAAAAGATCGCTGTTCAAGGGTCCCTTAGTAAAGACAGTAGTTATATTTAGAACCATGGGTTCTTAACACAGAACCATGGTTCTAAATATAACTACTGCTATGTCTGATCCACTCATACCAGCACAACACACACTAACACACCACCACCACGTCAGTGTTACTGCAGTGCTGAGAATGATCCACCACCCAATCAGTACCTGCTCTGTGAGGGTCCATGGGAACCACTGAAGAACAGGGTAGCAGAGTATCAGAGAAACAGATGGACTACAGTCTGTAACTGTAGAACTACAGAGTGCAGCTATACAGTAAGTGGAGCTGATGAAGTGGACAGTGAGTGGAGATACAAGGAGGTGGTCATGATGTTCTGCTGTGGGGTTAAAAAAACAAAAACAAAAAAAAAAATTATTGCCCCAAGCAAATAATAAAAAATTGTAACAATAGCGAAACCCTTTTTTGGTGCTATACAGAACCACATTCAACACGTTCTCCCTCAATCGAAAGAACAATTTCACCATGCAAAGAACATGTAAATTTACATGGTTCTATATCGGGCAGCACAGTGGCACGGGGCGGAGTTTGCATGTTCTCTGCGTGGGGTTCCTCCGGGTTCTCTCCCACAGTCCAAAGACATGCAATCAGGCCAATTGGACCTGCTCAATTGCCCCTAGGAGTGAGTGTGTCTGTTTGTCTGCCCTGAGATGGACTGGCGATCTGTCCAGGGTGTATCCTACCTTCTGCCCAGTATACAACTCATGGTTCTAAATGGAATTATAAACTTTTCTGAAGGAACCACGTTTTTTAAATGCAATTTTCTTCATGCAACAACCAATCAATATTAGCTTGTCTGTACAGAGTCTACACAGTGATGTGTGTATTTTGGGCTGCTCCTGGCCTCAACATACAGAAGACCAAGTGATACGGGATAAAATGGACAAGTCTTACAGCATGTTTTTTTACCGCAGGCCGCGATTTTCAAACATGCTCACAGCCTAAACCCTGAGTTCTTATTAAGGCATGATGCGGACTACAGAATGGCTGGAGCCATTCACCAGCAATAATCAAAGGGAGGAATCAGCCATGACCTCTATCTGCTGCTGCTTCAGATTACGATGCAGGACAAAAAGCAAATTCCTTCGCTAAATATAATTTGCATTGGCTGTGCTCTTATTGCAACACATCTCCATACCGGATTGCATGTCTCTCTATGGAAATCTGGCCTTTTAAATGGCGCCTGCCTGCCCAGTCAGGGCATTTTGCATGTTTCAAAAAACATTTACATGTAGAGCTGCCCACTGGAAGAGCATTGAGGAGCCGCATGGCCCGGCACTCGCCCAGATTCATCCAACTTAGTTTACTTTTCTAATGTTCTAATGTCCCTCATTGCAGTTCTGTATTTGAATGAATGCAAATCGTTGCAATTCAATATATTTTAGATCAGTTTTCAATTTGATGTCTTCATGAGGGTACACTCATCATTTCAGACACTCCTTTGCTTTGTCCTCATCTGGGGAACTGCATCTCTTACAGCAGTTAGCACAGGGTTCAAAGCAACACACAGGTTGTTATGAAGGACACTTGGTTAAAATCTCGGTCCCACTTCATATTAAGTGTCTATTAACTGTGTAGCTACATGTGAACAACATACGCAACAACAATGTAACTACTAATGATTTAGGCTCTGTTACAGCTGGATTGCAGAAGGACACCTTATGTAATTACACAAGTGTATCTTAATAGTTGTGACCGCCTATTCTCTCTCATGTAATTACACAAGGGTAATAACATACATGTAACTATATTTGTAATCCAACTGGAACAGCATTTTTTCAGCAGTAAAAGGAAGTATATAATAACGTATATTTAGGCATTACACTGTATCTGCCAGCTTTCCTAACACTTAGCTAGCATTCATGTTGATACTGCTGTGACACTGTAACCGGTTTCAGCTTTAAAACATGTATATTCTGTACGTATATGTGACAGAACAGCAGACGTTTACTTGATATTGCACTAATTCAGTCATATGAATCTAACCTGACACGTTCTGGCGTAGATAGGTAGTTAACATTAAGCAGCTATTAAGCAGATATTTTGTCTAGACGGAGTTGTTTTTCAGGGCTTGGCCTAGGCCCCTTAGTTTCCAGTTTTGAAACAGCTAATATCTTGTCTAGATTTGTCTAGATACTTTGTCTAGACGGGGTTGTTTTTCAGGGGTTGGTCTAGGCCCCTTAGTTCCCAGTTTTGAAACAGCTGATATTTTGTCTATATTTCAGATTTTTCATGATGGCCTGCTCTACAAATATATTGGCCATCATGTTGCAAGACTCCGGATGTAACTGTCACATCTTGACTCTAGATATTTTGAACAAGAATTAAGAATGCAACAATAAACAACTGAGTACAAGTAGTTATGGGCTGCTGAAATGAGGAATGTATGTTGGAATGGGTTGGAATTCGATTATCATTCACTCATGCAAAATGCTTTGCCTTTTTTCCATTTATTATTCTGTCTATTTTTGACAATTTACAGCTAATAGATAATTGCAATAACTTGCAACAATGCAATAAGAGGCCACAATATACACATAACTGACACACTAAACCTGCTCACTCTGCTTTCTCTCGTTCTGGATGGACTCCATTTAATGAACTGACCAATCACTGTTGATATGTAGCCCGGTAACCGACTGTGTCTGAGTCATGCCCATAATCACACACTGGGATTCAACACTGGAACACTCAGCAAGCAGGTTTATGAAGAATGGTTAAAAACTGAAAGTATGATAACAAACGATTACTACATTATAATAATTTAAGTTTAAAATAATAATAATTTAAGTGTGAAAACTACATCAGGCAGCACTGTGGCTCATTCATCTTAAACTGCCTGATCCAGCTGGGGTTACGGTAGCAGCAAGGAAAGCAGAGAATTCCAGGCGACCGTACTACACAACTTCCTCCAGCTCATTCCGAGGGACCCTGACCTGCTCCCAGGACAACTTAGGAGATACAATACCTCCAGGACGTCCTGGGACAACCTTGGGGTTTCGTCCCAGTCAGCCATGCCTGGTAAATCTCTAACGGGAGGCTGCCAGGAGGCATTCTAATCAGGTGCCTGAACCGCCTCAACTGCCTCAAGAGCCTCAACTTTGAGCTCTTTCTCTATGACTGAGGTCCTCACTCAGGTAGAGTGTAGCCCACCACCCTGTGAAGAAAGCTCATTTCTGTCACTTGCATTTGCAATCTCATTCTTTCAGTCTTTATCCAAAGCTCATAACCACAGGTGAGGGTTGGGATGTAGACCGACTGGTAAACAGACCCTTTTCACCCCACAGTCCGGTAGAGCAACTGCACTACTTGCAGCCCCCTGTGCCATCCTCATGATCTCATGATTCCTCTTCCCATCACTCATGAACAAGACCCAGAGATACTTAAACTCCACACCCTGGGGCAGGTCTTTTCCCCTTACCTGGAGGAGGAATGCCATCCTTTTCCAGGCGACTCAACTTGCTTTAATGAAAATGCAATAGACTTGAACAGTGCTTAGCTAACGCAGGTTTAAAAAATGAATAAAAACTCCACTCTTAAACAAGCACACACAGGTCTTTACTACGTTCAAATCATTTTAAAGCTTAGATCTTTTCTTTTTCTTCTTCTTATTTATTGCAGTAGTAGTAGTAAATCCCAAAAACCTAGGGGTGCTGAGATGTACCCTCAGCACTCCCTCTTCCTGAATACCTGCTCAGCGTAGATGCATATTCACTCAAATTAAAGCTGACGTTCTGCACTTCAGTCCGTCACTGTTCCCTTTCAAACCCATTCATCTGCTGATTACAAAGCAAAACAACAAAACATGTCACCATCCACTGAGCCACACTGAGCCATGGAAGCTTTAGCAAAGGTTCTTCCCAGAAGACTCTAATACTGTCATTCAATCGTTCATTTCTCCTGACCAATCACGGGTCTACACCTCTTTAAAATGACTCAACTTATGTACCTATTCTGCTGCTTTCAGGTGCCTACATTTTGATTTTCCCTCCTTCCTCCCCACCACCACCAGCTGGGTCTCAGGCTGGTGGTTTGGAGGTACACTCCAGCCCAGCTGTGTCAATCCAGCAGGATTAGTGAGGGTCTCAACGCTCCAAGACCTGGACTGTGGATGGGGCCTACGCCAAAGACTCTTTCATTTCTACTGAATTTAACTTGTAAAGTCTTGATTCTGGACTCATTGACACACATTTAGCTGCAAGACCATCTTTTAAAGTGTTCCTGTGCAGTCCATTCAGTCACACTTTGCCTACCATCTGTGAAAAATCTGATTGAAAATTCAACGAAAGCATAACTGAAGTTTTTTTTTTTTTTATAACGTGACTCACTTTTTGCCACAGAAGTCAAGTGATTCAGATCTTGGATCGAAAAAACCTGATTAACTGAAAAGACTGACCTGTGACTCATGCCTTCTATTAAGCCCAAGGGCCTTGTTTTCCTTATATAGAACTACTGATGATGCATCAGATTCAACCCTGAAGCTTGAGCAGAGGAGTTCAGGGCATATGGAGTAAGACGTGTGTAGGTGGGTCAGTTTGTGTTTGACAGAAGGGAACATTGCAGCATCTGTCAGAGGTTGCAGGTGCACTCCTACTGTGTTGGAGCAGGACAGGAACTTTCTTTTTAATTTTTTTTGTTGTCACTGACTAAGATTGAGGAACACTTTATACAAAAATATGAGAAAATATACAACAATGCATTTTCCTTGATTTATTTCACCTTAAAAGGTCAGTTAAATCAATTTCTTACGTTTACAACATGTTGTTTTGGAGGGTCCATGCAGAACCGTGTCTTTTCCTGAGTTCTTCTGTTTTTGCACATTTGTACCGCATTGTATGAGCTTCAAATACAATTGGAAATAGGACCGAATGAAACTGAGTAAACACCAAGTGGAGTTTTTTAACTCCCTCAATTACTCCATCAAACATTTAATCAAGTTTAGCTGACAATTAGATCAACTTAACTGGACAATTGGAGTCAATTAAACTAGGCTTAATTACTGAATGGCTTGCTGAATCTAAACCTCACCTCCAGGAATGTAAAGTAGGTCTCAATAAACAGCACACTATGCTGTGATCAAAAGAAATTCGGGAAGGCTGGAACTGATACACAAAACTCCTAACTTGAACCTCATTGTGATGCTAGGGCAGGACCTTGGGCTACGTTCGCAGAGCAGGTACAAGTGGCCCGAATTTGGGGCAAACATTTAAAAACAGCCTTTTGTGTTCTTGGGTTATCTTTGTCTAATATTAAGAGTAGTCTGATGATCCAAAACACTGAAGTGTGTCAAATAAGCAAAAAAAATAAGAAATTGGGAAGGGGCAAATATTTTTCACAGCACTGTATATGACACACTATATGGACAAAAGTATTGGGACACCTACACATTACACCACTTGAATAACATCCCATTCTAAATCCAAAGCAATTAATATGGAGTTGGTCCCCCCTTTGCAGCTCTAACAGCTTCCACTCTTCTGGGTAGCTTTCTACTAGATTTTGGAGAGTGTCTGGAGGAGTTTTTGCCCGTTTGTCCAGAAGAGCATTTGTGAGGTCAGACACTGATGTTAGACGAGAGGGCCTGGCTCACAATCTCTGTTCTAGTTCCTCCCAAAGGTGTTTGATGGGGTTGAGGTCAGGACTCTGCGAGTCAAACTCACCTAGCCATGTCTTTATGGACCTTGCTTTGGTCACTGGGGCTCAGTCATGCTGGAACAGGAATGGGTCTTCCCCAAACTATTCCCACAAAGTTGGAAGCATAGAATTGTCCAACATGCATTGGTTCTGCGGAAGCAATACGATTTCCCTTCACTAGAACTAAGGGTTCTAGGCCAATCCCTGAAAAACAAAACCATATCATTATTCCTCCTCCACCAAACTTTACAGCTGAGGTAACAGACCTCAATCGTTTTTTTACAGGAATTTACCGCTTTCACTCAGCGTTCAAAGAGATTCTGAATGAAATGGCCGAACACGACCATCTGAGAAAAGGACTGTGCTGTCAAAGTTAAAAGTCTGAAAACAAATGCCACCAATTGTGATGCTGGCAAAGATACCTACACTGCAAGGGTACAGCCTAAAAACAACAACAACAAAAATTCAGATTTCGTGAGAACACTGAATTTGGTCCACTTTTACCTGCTGTGTGAAAGTGGCCTTAAACAGGCTGTTAATGCTGGAAACCCCTTTAATGTGGCTGAATTAAAGCAATTCTACAATGCAGAGCGGGACAAAATTCCTCCACAATGGTCTGACAGAGCGATGTTATAGAAAGTATTATTAAGTGACCAGTTATTAAGATTAAATGGGGGGGGTGCCATTTTCACATGGGTGATATGGGTGTTACAAAACGTTTTCTCCGTCAATGAATGAAAGGATCATTTAAACCATTATTGTTTTGTGTTTCTTCCTTGCCCAATGTTACATTGCAGATAAAGCTCTTAAAACATATAATGTGACAAATACACGAAACAGAGGAAATCTGGAGGCGGATAGTTTTTCACTGTACATGTGTCTTGAGCAAATGGATTTTATGTCTTGTTCAGTTAATTAGGCAATGTCAGTGAGGTCACTGTGTCCAGACCATACCTCAAAGGGCCGACATACCTGCCCCTTTGTCAGAAATAACTTGGAAAAGTGCAAAAATGCCCTCATATTCAATACTTTTTGTCAGTTCTTTGATTTACAGTGTAGATGTCATGGCTAGCACTGTCTAACCTTCAGTACACGCTATGCAAGCCATTATTCAGGTCTCATAAAGCACACTATATAGAGAGTGAGTAGTTCAGAATTAGCCACAGGTTCTATTCCCTTTCTGCAGATTCCTTTATAGGTCAGAACAACTCAACTCAGCATGTTCCACTCAGCCTCTCTATAAGAGCAAAAGACAGGACCTGTGTGCACAGCGCTGGGCTTAAAAAGCCCACACTGGTCAGAGAGCTGAAAGCATGGGCGGCCAACCTCATATGCCACCTTTTCTGTAACCCTCAGACAGACTTCCATACAATCCATTCTTCTAGTCAACCGAGAAACAGGAGATTACTTATTATTTATCATTTTATTCACTTATTGTTCATAGAATTTTTGAGATACGGATTAAACCATCTACAAATACACTTTGGTGAATATTTACATAATTTAGTTAAAATTCTTATGCTGCGAAAAAGTATTTGCCCCTTATCCGTTTTCTTCTGTACTTGCTAATTTATCGCATTCAAATGTTTCAGATCATTCAACTAATATAAATATAAAATAAACAACACAAAATGCTACTTTTAAATGATCATTCCATGTCCTGAGGATCCATATTTATTCAAAATAGATATCACCCAAGTGAAAAAACAGTTGCCACCCTAAACGTGATAACAGGTTGTGCCACCCTTGGTAGTAACAACTGCGATCAAACACCCGCGATAACTTGAGGTTTTTTTGATCGCTTTTACAGTCCTGTGGAGGAACTCATTGCTCCATCAATTACGACAAGTCGTCCAGGTCCTGCAGCAGCCCAAACCATCACACTACCACCACAATGTTTGACTGTTGGGTTGATGTTCTTAAGGTGGAATGCAGTGGTGGAATGCATTATGCCAGATATAATGGGGCCTATGTCTTCCAAATCTTTTGACTCATCAGTCCACCGAATATTACCCTGGGGGTCATCTAGATTTTTTTTTTGTGGCAAATGCAAGACAAGCCCTTGTGTTCTGTTTGGTCAGCAGTGGTTTGCACCTTGACACCCTTTCTTACTGCGGAATCGTGTACGCTGATCCTATCTTGGTCAAGTGAGGCCTGCAGTTCTTTAGATGTTCATCTGGATTCTTCTGACCACCTGGGTGAGACGTCAATGCACCCTTAGTGATTTTTCATCTCTGTTTCAAGTTTTCTCCATTTGGGCATAATGGCCCTCACTTCAGTTCTCTGGAGTCCCCACAGCTTAGCAATGGCTTTGTAACAGGAGGTAGATTTCAACGACTTTGTTTCCCATCTGTAGTTGAATCTCTCCAGAACATCACACCATGTGCTGCTTTTCAAGACTCTCTAGCCTCCTCGCATTGCCAGACAGGTTCTATTCGAGTGATCTTTAGATTCAGCAGGTCTGGAAGTGATCATGCCTGGGTGTGGCTGGTGAAATTGAACCCAACAGTCAATTGAATTTGGTTAACTGATTGATTTAGTAGCTAAGGGGGCGGTTACTTTTTCAGATAGGGCCAGCTAGAGCTGACCAGCATTTTTCCTTTAATACACGAAATTGTCTTTTAACAACAGATGTGTGTTTACTTGGGTTATCTTTCGCTAATATTAAAATGAGTATGATGATCTGAAACATGCAAGTGTGACAAATATGCAAAAGATAGAATAAACTGGGAAGGGGCAAATACTTTCTCACAGCCCTGTACATAAGATATACCTTCTTAAGTGTGCGGTAATGTATGTAAGAAATGCATTAAACAAGTGAATAACTACATTTACACATGTACATAAAACAATTACAAATGAAATTTATAGTAAAAATGACAGTGAGAACCTCAGACCTCTAAGGTTTAACTTGGACTAGACCAGTTTGCACAGAGTCACAGTGCTATCGATCACCATAAAGCCAGTGTAGAGTGGCTCGGTGAACGTGGCGAAGAAAGTGTGAAGGTGACTGAGTTTCTGCTTTTGTGTGTCAGACGAGACGTTGTAGAAGGACAGCCTCCCCGCTGGCCAGTCCAGATACACTCCGATCTTATAGGAGCAGCGACCAGTGGCTGAAATAATGGTCTTATTACTGCTGTGCCTGGCCGTGTATTTCTCCTTCGTGCAGTCCAGACTCCAGGACTTATCATTTTGACCAAACCAGCACTCGTTACCTTTACCTTTCCTGCTGATTCCTTTATAGGTCACTCCGATATGAACTCCCATGTCGCTCCATTCCACCTCCCAGTAGCAGCGCCCAGACAGGCTTTCTCTGCTCAGCACTTGGGACCAGCTATCGAATCTGTCAGGATGATCAGGACTCGGGGGCTTTTCTTTCAGCCATTTCACCGTTCTGTTCTCGTCAGACACTGACAGATCTGTGTGTGCAGTGTCTGCGTCCAGTGTGAGCTCACAGGCATCTAAGGGTCCAGGAGGAAAAAACATCATAAATTACATCACATTACAATTCAACTGATTTTTTTGTTTTAATTTCTGAATAATTTAATGGTTGAGTTACAAACTTAAAACTCAAATTTCCTTAGAGTGCCATATTACAGAAGCATCCTAACTCTGATATCTTACCTATTTAATCAGCACTTCAGCTATGATTAAAATGAGCAACTACACACTATAGTTCCTAACTTCATAATCTTATTCCAACTCCAGATAAGTAAACAGCATCACACAAACATCCCAACTACACTAAACCTCCTAAATCCAGTCCTAACTTTAGGATGAACCCCAACAGGATCCTAACTTCTGTTTAAGGTCCGTTTTTTTTTTGTTTTGAGTCAGGCAGCGTAGTTCACTACCAGCATAATGAGCTCTGTTTATTTCTACTGTAAAACTGCGTAAAACTTTCTTTTCTAACTGCATTTTAAAAATCTCAGACGCTGCCGACTCGAACTCCACTGCCCTTCTGATCACCTTCCTGTGCTAATGTAGATGATGAAATATAACAGTGATGGTGGTGAATAATGAGGAGCCGGAGCTGAACGTGTGTCTGTTTATTAGGAGGAGTAACGTTAGCACACTCGTCTAAAGTGTCTGAGAAATGGAGACTGAAACTGGGACTGCAACACTCTGATAAACAGCAAGGGACACCCTGATAAACAGCAGGGGGCACTCTCATAGTTTTGTTTTGACCTTTTTTACATCAGTAACTGTAGCTGTCTGGCTGACTAACATTTTTAACATTATTTTGATGTTTGAGCTGTGCACATATCGCCGGTTGCTCAATAACAGAAATGACAGTGGATTGCAAACTTCGATTGAGTAGGTTAAGATTTCCTAACTTGAGATAAAATGCTGAAAGATAAGAAAATTTCTACACTCGGATAAGATTTGCATCTATAATACAAATTTGTGAAAAATCTTATCTAGACCATCTTAGACTAGAACTTAGATACAAAACTTAGATAAATACAGCCCCAGGGGTCCTGAAGTCTACAATGCAAATACAGCTCTTTTATTTACTAGGCCAATGGATGAGCTTTAGAAATAATATTGATTGGGGGATTCTGGACCTCTGGTTCCTATTACCACCACGGTTAACTGTGACTCTCATTTGTCTCTCATTTACTCATGTTTCAGAAAGCACAATTAATGTTTAATGTGTCTTTTTCCTACATTTCCGCAGTCCTGGTTTGACCCTCTCCTCTCCTCCATGGTCAGTGCTGAATCAAAAAGAAACAAATACACAAAACAAAGCAAAAAAAAGTCAGAAGAGTGCGCTCTCAAAAATGTGCTGTGTTAGAGAACAACATATGGGAACTGTGGGCTGATGCATACATGATTTTTTTGCTGACATCCACATTTGTCATGTACTGATGCATACATGTTTATAAAATACATATCTGGATTACCATTTATTTGCAGAGGCATCCAAACACAGTAAAATGGGAAAAAAACAATAATAATAACAATAATAATAATAAATCTTAGAACAGTAATGCAGCATCACCTAAACATTCTGCTCTTCCAGAGTATAACAAGTATATTATTAGATATCGCTCTCAAATATCAGTCCAGTCTAAATATCTGTCCAATGCTGTCCATTCAGTTTTCAAAGGAAATATCTGACAATAAAGATAAGAACCTGATATTCAAACCCCCCACAGGAAACACTGCCTGAAATACTCATCTCAGAAACACTTCACATATAGGTGCACATGAACTCAAAACTGTTGTGTAAAACAATGTCTTTTAAACATCAAGCAGCATAACCGATTCATATAATGACTCTCTCTGTTGTAGTTTTTAGAAGCACTGAATCATTCAGACTTCTGGTTCCTATCACCACAACTGTGAACAATTTGGACTTGGTAAGTTTCTTTAGAAAGGAGCATTTCACAGTAACCCTCTCTGCATGGCTTTGTTTACATCTTAAGCATTGAACAATCTGAGCCATTCCTCTTTTTCCTTTAGTAACGAATATTTTAACAGGTAAAATTAGAATATTATAAATATCTCGCTTAAATCATTGAGACATTTAGGAAAGAAAAGGAAAGCAAAGTATACACACACAGACTTTACATACTTGAGTATCTCCAATTTAAAATTTGGATCATTCTGTCTCTCATTTAGTTGTCTCACTCCTGACTCTCCTGGGTGATTATAGCTCAGATCTAGCTCTCTCAGGTGGGAGGGGTTTGAGTCCAGAGCTGATGCCAGAGAAGAACAGCCTTCCTCTGTGATCATACAACCAGACAACCTTCAGAGAGAACAACAACAACAACAACAACTTAAATTCTATTGGAATTCCATGACAGGAAAAGAACCTAAACACTAAAACCAACCTATAAAAATTGGACTTTTACAAAAATACAAAGTCACAATTTTGAGATCAGGTGTAACTCTTAATTTTGCTAGCTAATTAACTAGTGTCATAGCCTACATGTGGCTGAAGATTTGACATTTTCCCAGTCACACTTGCTATATACACACACCAATGTGACAGCAGAAACAGAAAGCTTGCAAGCAGGGATGCACAATGATACCGGAATCAGTACTGGTGGATACTTGCTTTTCTCATTAAACATATCACCATCAGGTTAATATTTGACGTTAATGTTTAAGATTTTTATTTAATATTTGATCTGCAGATGATATATTCATTGTTCTCCAGAAGAGCTGAACTCTATTAGTTAAGCTATGAGTATATAACAAAACACTACACCCAACTGACCTTACTGATTTGAGTATGTCTTCTAAAGAGGATGTTTTGTTAAGATAATACTTAATTATTATTTGAACATAAATCTAATTCATTAAGTAACTATGTCATTGACTATTTAAGCACATTTACATTATGGTGCCATGCAAATAAAGTATATGGAATAAGGAGAATAACTTCAGAATTCTAAAAGTTAAGAAAAAAAAAAGAACATCACAAGTTAATAAAACTGAAGTAAATTGCATTTTAGCAAATACTTTGTATCCTAGATATTCAACATATACTAAATATCCGTAATAAAGCACTGGCAGTGTACCGAACTATACAGCTACGTACTTTAGTGTCTTCAATTTACATTGTGAACTCCTCAGCCCCTCCGAGAGCTGCCCCACTCCTGAGTCCTGCAGGTCATTATTGCTCAGGTCCAGCTCTATAAGATATGAAGAGTTTGAGCTGAGGACTGAGGCCAGTAATCCACAGCTCACCTCAGTGAGATGGCAGCAATCAAGCCTGCGTAGAAGAAAACTTTTCATTAAGAACTTTCAAAGACATATGCATGTGCAGCTGGTATATGCAAAGTGCGGCATTGGGTTTCAGAGAGAGGTTGGACAGTTGTTCGGCTAATCACCAATAACGAAACAACTCTTCTCTTAAAGGCACAAACACCTGCCCCACAGCAAGGGGAAAGCCAAAGATGTGGCAGGTATTTTGAGGTGGCATCTTGGGTAGCCAATCAGATTTCAGGGATGGTACTGGACACCCCAGCCACCCCTGTGCTTTTGTGGCATCAATTATGTAAAAAAATATTGCTTTTCAGTTGCGAAAACAAAAGCATGATATAGATGAGAAGAATGCAAAGCGATTTTTTCCCCAGCAAGCACTACCTTGACAGCACTGGCAGGGTTGCTGTTTACTTTTCCTGCTGTTTTTCATTTATATAGTATGAGGCTTTCTGCTTTGTAACAAAAACCCAGTCAACTCCTCTTTGTTCTTATGTAACTGGCTGTTTCTCATCACCACCACATTTTCACATCCACATACATGAAGATTAATCACACCCACTGTGTATCCAAACCTGGGTTAACAGACAAAGTTGTAAAACGAGTCAGCCATGACTGCATGTGATTGGTTTTTTAAGTAACTTTAGTAAGATTCCTATCCAAGCTGAACATGCTTCAAAAGATAAATCACTGCAAAACAGGTGTTTGCAAGCTAAATGTATGGTAGAAACAAACAAAGGAAATAAATGGTAGAAATTCAGGACTCAGGAAGTATGAAAGCTGCTACACATACAGCGTTTTTATTATAAAGTATTATTATTTGGGCCACACTTTATTTTGATAGTCCCTTGTGGATTACCTACAGATACTTAAATTGTTAACCATACCTACTATAGTACAGAGAACAGATTTAAGATTAGATTTAGGAGCTGGGTTGAAGTTATGGTTAGATATATATTTGTTTTCATATTTGAGTTCAGTTGCGTTTGAGATACCGTATTTTGTTGAATGTTAGTTAAAGGGAATATAAGCATCTATTAAACATCTACAGGGTGTTAACAGTAGTGCACTGTTAATGCTAAAATGATGGTTGTTATTATTCCATCCTACAAAGGAACACTGCATGCATGTTATGTACTTACAATCCGTTTTTTGTGTTTTTTACCACTGGCAGTAGTTTCGTCAATCCTTCGTCCGATTCTCTGTATTTGTTCAGCTCAAACTTCTCCTGTGTCTCATCTGACATCAGCAGCACAAACACCAGAGCTGCCCATTGTGTGGATGAGAGATCCTTTATGGAAAGATCTCCTGACTTCAGGAAGTTCTGGACCTCACTTACAAGAGAATCATCTTCCAGTTCACTCAGACATTGGAAGAGATTGAAGGTCCTCTCTGATGATTCAGACATTCTGATTTTCTTCTTGATGTAGTTGACGGTGTTCTTCATGCTTGCTGATGCGATCCTCATTCCAGGCAGAAGCTCCTGCAGGTTGGCCTCATTGGACTTCACAGCGAGACCCAGGAGAAAGCGGAGGAAAAGGTCCAAGTGTCCATTCTCACTCTGCAAAGCCCTCTGAACTGCAGCTTTGTGAAGTTCATAGCTGGAATGTTTGAAGCACCATTTTAATCCTGCTTTCAGAGTCTGGACGAATGGGCTTTTTTTATGAAATCTGTGTGAATAAAACACATGGACAGCGGCAAGGGCTTCCTGAACACTCAGATGTACAAAGCTGTACACCATTCGTTCAGAAGACCTCTTTTCCATCTTGAAGATTTGAGTGCATACTCCCGAGTACACTGACCCTCCACTGATGTCGATCCCACATGCTTTAAGGTCTTCCTTGTAGAATACCAGGTTTCCCTTTTCAAGCTGGCAAAATGCTAGTTCACCAAGCTTTAGGATGATGTCTCTGGGAGAGCCAAGGTATTTATTTTTCATTTGGTTTGCTTGCTGAACTAGGAAGTGTATGTACATTCCAGTCAGAGTGGTAGGTATTTTCAGATTACTGTCTTGGGTCAGCGGCTGAAGGACTGTGGCCGAGATCCAACAGAAGACTGGAATGTGGCACATGATGTAAAGGCTCCTGGATTTTTTGATGTGCATCATTATTTTATTTGCAAGGTCTTCACCACAATATCTCTTAAAATATTCTTCCTTTTGCTTTTCGTTGAACCCTCGGACCTCCGTCACCTGATCAATGTGGTCTCTGGGTACCAGATGGGCTGCGGCAGGCCGGGAGGTTACCCAAACCAGAGAAGAGGGAAGAAGGTTTCTCTTAAGGAGATTTGTAATTATTGAGCCCACTGATGCTTTCTTGTTGACATCTTTTAGTTTCCCACCATTATTAAAGTTCAAAGGGAAGCGGCATTCGTCAAGCCCATCGAAAATGAACATGACTTTACCATCGCCCAGTGGAAGAGAGTCAAATTCTGTAGAACCTGGGAGACAATCCTGGAGCAGTTCCATCAAACTGACGTTTGTGTCCTTCCTTAGGTTCAGATCGCGGAAGGGAAGGGGGAAAACTGAGACGACGTCTTGGTTCTCCTTTCTCTCAGCCCAGTCCAGTATGAATTTGTTGACTGAGACAGTTTTGCCCACTCCTGCAATCCCCATTGTCAGCACTTTTCTGTTACGTTTACCATCAGCTTGAATTTTGAAAATGTCATTGCAGTGGATTGGAACTTCCTGCCCAGCAGGTCTGCTGGAAAATGCTTCCATTTGCCTCACTTCATGCCCCTGAATAACTCCTCCTGTCTCATTCTCCACTATGTAGAGATCAGTGTAGACTTCGTTCAGGTACCTTCTGTGGCCAGTCAGGGAATTCCCATCAAGTATGCGCTCATATTCCACTTTCAGGCTGTCTTTCAGGTTGGTGCTGGCATCCGAGTAATCATGATAGTCGTCACCACCTTATCATGAAAAAAATTAAAAATGAATGAATGGATGACCACAGTAATTAAAGATCTAAATAAAAATACAAGTGTTTACTGTGGACCATTATAGGCTAGTTTGCAACAGCAGAAGTTGCAGGCACAACTAGAGTAACTAGGTAAAATTAACATGAATAATGTCAGTGACTGAATTAATAATAATAATAATAATAATAATAATAATAATAAAATACTGCTACTATTACTGTTACTACTACTACTACTACTACTACTACTACTAGCAGCAGAAGCGGCGGTGGTGGTGCTACTACTACTACTGCTACCACAAATAATAATAATAATATTGATAATTATTAATTCATTATCTAAACCACTTAATGTTCCTGGGTTATGGGGAGGTGCTGGAGCCTATCTCAGTTCTCATGTAAACTCCACGTATGTTTTTTTTTTTGTCTGTAAAACTCTGACGCACTGTTAGTCTTTGTCACCCCCCACTGGCACAAACGGGAATAGTTTTAGGTATACTGAGCTTCCCTCTCTCAGGGTCACGGGGGGGGGGGGGGGGGGGGGGGGTGCTGGAGCCCATCCCAGCTGTCCGTATACTGAACTTGTTACTTTAAAATATTCAGAATTTAAACAGGATTTTTTTTTCTTTCCAAATTTAGCATTTTTCCAAACTGCTTATTGACTAAGGCCTAAATAATAATAATAATAATAAAAATAATAATAATCATCTTTCAGTCATATAACATGTTCTGTTTGTTCTGGATTACTTGCGGAAGTCTGATGCAGCGGAGCATCCTGGCCTGGAGTGGAGGTAGCAGCTGCCTCCGTGATCACTGTGTGTGAAAGAGGAAGGTTAAGCAGCCTGAATACAGAGCCTAAAATTACACCACGGTCCAAAGACGATCACTAACTGAAGAAGCTCGACTTCGCTGAATAACAACGTGCATATCAAACACCTGGAGCATCCATGTTCATTACCTTGGTGTGTGGTGGAGTCAGAGTGGATGTTGCATGGACCATAAAATACATTCCCAACAATCATGGGAGCAAAAACTTTCCCTTCATCCTGAACAGCGATGTCAGCCTGGACGGGGCCAGACATGGAGGCCATCCTCTCATCAACTTGTGACTACATTCCTGCTTAAAGAGATAGAAAGAGACAGAATTTTCATCATTTAGATTATTCATTTCTTTTAGAGTTTCCCTTTAAACAAGCATGGTCCACCTGTGAACAAGAGCACTGTACGGATTGTGAACAGTGGAAATGCTGTAGGAGCTGGCAACATCTAGCCAGTCAACACCTCTGATATCACACCTTTCTCAACTGACTACGCTCTGAAAAAGATGGTTCTTTAGTAAAGACGTTGGTTCTATGTGCAACCATGGACACTCAAAGAACCGCGGACGACCACGGACACTCAAAGAACCGTGGACGACCACGGACACTCAAAGAACCGCGGACGACCACGGACACTCAAAGAACCACGGACGACCACGGACACTCAAGGAACCGTGGACGACCACGGACACTCAAAGAAGCATGGACGACCATGGACCCTCAAAGAACCATGAACCATCTATTCATTAAAGTCTTCTAGTAACACCATAAGTACTAATCACTTGCTTCAACCCTGTTACCCTTTATTTAATACCGTTAGAAACAAGAGGTGGGAAAATAATATTTTCTGAAGGTTAAAGCACTTATTTATTAATTATATATATATATATATATATATATATATATATATATATATATATATTTGAGAGTTTGTGAACCCTTCAGAATGTTCTATGTTTCTGCATAAATTTGACCTAAAACATCGTAGGACTTTTTTTTAAGCAGAAATATAGAAAAATATAGGGTTCACAAACTTTCAAGCACCACTGTATACACACACACACACACACACACACACACTCTCTCACACACACACACACCCAAACAGTGACCGATGTTGAGGAGCGGTGTGTACCTGTAGACCCGGGATCATCAGAATGATTATATCCAGCTATTCCGAGCCCAGCCGGGCTCGGTTCTGTCAGTGCGTGGGAAAGGACAGCAGCAGTGAACGGACCCAGCAGATCCTGATAACACGCTTCAGTCCTGATGCGGCTGCTCACCTCTCACACTACCTCAGCCTGACCACCTCACTGCAGCCGCGCCGAACCCCAGCTGACCCACAGCGAACCGCTACCACTGCGGTGGTCTCCGGCCGAACCGCCACACCAGGGCGGGCAGCAGACCTTCTTGTTTGCCTTCAGTGTAAACATGGCGAGGTACTGTGCATACTGCCCCCTATGGGTCAGCATTTTTATAGCAATGCTTATAGATAATATATGAATAATCTCTGGAATGTGCTAGTGATCTATAATATCTGCAGCTATGAGATATTAAGCTAGCTTTTGACTCACCCTGTATCACTGTTGCCAGAATCTCCATTTTTGACGTTTTTTTCAGTTTTTGACAGAATTTGAAAATATCTTTATATTGTGTGTAAATTTCATGATGAAGGGATTAAAGAAAGTGGCCCAAAATGACTTGGAAAGACGTCTGGTTCCATTGACTTCCATTAAAAGTGAAGCAGGTTTTTTCCTTCTCCTGTAAAGTCACCGTTTTGGAGTTATATACATATGAAGTACCTTTCAAATAGAATTCAGTGCTAAAATGAATTCCAAACACTAATCTGTATTTCAGAATGTATCGCCACATTAACCAAATATATAAATATATTACATATAAATATTGTAAAATACATTTAATTTAAAACGTGTGTGGGAATATTGCACATAGAAATGTACCCTGACAAATCTAAATGTATGTAAATGTGCTTATCAAGTGATAATGAACCTTTAACAGGACAGAAGCGAGGGCTGTAGGTCTTGATACTCTGTGAAATGCAGCTCTGATCTGAGGTCTTGTTTATGTGAAATACACTGTGTGTGAGAGTCTGACTGCAGACGTACACGGTTAATGTAAAGTACAGAGCGGATCACAGAAGACAGTGCTGTGAATTCAGCTCATGAATATTCAGTTATATATGAAATGTTTACTGAAGCTACACACAATTGCAAAATACAACAACACATTTAAAAAGGCATGTAAAAAATCTTTTTAACGGTGACGTTTTTTGGTTATTTTCTTACATTGCAAAAACATACATGATCATTTCGTTTTGAATATTAACACCAAATAAAAGCCTATTGGTTCCAGTAGGTGTTGTATTGTCAGTACTGTTTTCCTGACGGATGGATAACACCGTGTGAAGGATTCTGATGGTTTAACGGGTGTTCTGGGACTTATTCAAGATACATGTGATATTTTTTCAGGATCTACAGCTGCTCCTACAGGGAACTAGTGGTGTCTAAAAGTAACCATTAGGCCAGTTCCCATTAGGGAAAAAACCGTCAGGTTTTAATTTTAATGCTGAGCGAATTTAAAAGGGAATTGAAGTAATCAAATCAATAAAAAGTGAATGATCTTTATTATTAAAGATTTCAGAGCAGTAAAGTACTTCATCTGAATCAAGTGAAGTGAGAATTGAGATCAGTGCTAATGTGGTTGGACGTTGTGGCCACTAGGAGGCAGCACTGATCATCAGATTAAATGTGCGTTCTACTCATCATTCACCAAGTGCTTCCATTCACTGGCCACTTTATTAGAAACACCTACCTTGTGCTTCCATTCACTGGCAACTTTATTAGAAATACCTGCCTTGTGCTTCCACTCACTGGCCACTTTATTAGAAACACCTACCTTGTGCTTCTATTCACTGGCCACTTTATTAGAAATACCTGCCTTGTGCTTCCACTCACTGGCCACTTTATTAGAAACACCTACCTTGTGCTTCTACTCACTGGCCACTTTATTAGAAACTCCTACCTTGTGCTTCCATTCACTGTCTACATTATGAGCTCGACTACTTAATAGATCCATTTTATCTGTGTATGATTTTTGATTTCAGCAGGAAAACTGAAATCAGTTTCGTGCTCATAAGAATACTTCTGCTGTTTTTAAGGGATATCTTTATTTTAAAAAATACATATTTTTTCATCTACAGAAGAAAAGGCAAATAATTATAATTATAATAATAGCAGCAATATATATATATATATATATATATATATATATATAAACACACACTAGGGGGCACTGAGCACACTTGCACAGGACAGTGGGCAACCCTATCCACAGAGCAGTTGGGGGTTAGGTGTCTTGCTCAAGGACACCTCAGTCATGTACTGTCAGCTCTGGGAATCAAACCAGTAACCTTCTGGTCACACGGCCGGTTCCCTAACCTCCAGACCACGACTGCCCCGTATATATGCAGATATAAAAATCTACATTATCAAATCTTCATCATGTTCTTTTAAATGAGATATTTAAAACTTGCAATTTCAGCAAACCCTGTTTGTCATTGACCCAAATACAGTTAGAATGTAGACACATTCACAAATTTGAACTCTCTGCAGTGTCAATCAGCAATCATCAAAACCTCTGACCTCTGACAACTGCCTACACTCTTACAAAAGATGGCACTTTAAAGGTTCTTCAGTCAAGACGTTATTTCTATTAACAACCGTGAACAGTCAAAGAACCCTTGGTGTGATTTAAGGGTTCCCTGCATAATCAAAGTGTTCTTCAGATTGATTTAGAATGTGTTGTACTGTTGTACTGATTAGAACCCGTTTTTTTTCTTAGAGTGAAGATCAGACTCCAGAACTTCCAACTGCAGAAAATGTAAAATGTGGAAATCATGAGAACCTTTCAATAGTGCAGCCAACCTTTTCAAAAAGCTTCTGTATAGAACCATCTACAGCTCATTTCCCATCAATCTGAAGAACCCTTTCACTATGCAAGGAACTCTTTAATCATGCAAAGGGTTCATTGAGTGTTCAGGGTTCTTTTATCATTTTCTTTAGTAAAGAACCCTTGAAGAACCATCTTTTTTAAGAGTGTGCAAAAAAGATACCACTGTCTGATTCTCTGTGCATTATTAATGTCTATTAATAGTGGAAATGCTTTTTATTGTTATTTAGGTGTTTTACTTTATCAACTGAGATCACCTAATGTATCATTCGTTTCTGATTGTCTGCTGGTAAAGGTAGAGTCTGCAGAAAGACACAGAACATCAGTCATACAAAATGTTCTATTCATTTTCTCTCCACTAGAGGGAGCCAGTGGTATTAACCTCATAGTAAGAGAAAGAATTCAGAACCATTAGCCAACTGTGTTTTGCACACAGAGGAATTAGACCTCCGCATTTATTAATGAAACATGAAACACCCACATACATACACTAGAGGGCAGTGAGCACACTCGCCCAGAGCAGTGGGCAGCCCTATCCACGGTGGCCAGGGAACAGTTGGGGGTTAGGTGTCTTGCTCAAGGGCACTTCAGTCAAGTACTGCCAGCTGAGGGGAATGAACCCGCAACCTTCTGGTCACAAGGCTGGTTCTGAAACCTCCAGCCCATGACTGAACGTTATGGTAGGATTAGACTACATGATACTTTGTCTTTCACAATCGTCACTGTGCAGATTAGACAATAATAGTGCCACAAATCTGTTCTGGTTCTTGGTCCAGAGACTGGCAACACTATAAGTTTGACACCAACCACTCATCATTCACATTCTTGCACAAGTTTATAGGTCATCAGGGAGGAGAGTCAAGACCTATCAATCAGCAGCACTGAGTGTGATACTGGCAGTTTTGTGTTCTGAAGAGAAAAATAAATAAAAGAAAAAATGATTAGCCGTTCATGGGTGTCACAAAGAGCACAATGTGGGCTGTCCATCCTTCAGAGAGAGCTTGAGCTAATGAATGTTTGAACATATTAGGAAACATTACATAAACATAACTACATTTATCTTTTTGGACTCATGGTTCTCCTTTAAGGAGATGTCAGATAGGCAGGGATATTGTTGCTACAGCTCAGAGAACCTTTCCTCTGCCTTGTTGTTTCTCATGACAGCTGCAACAGCAGCGTCCCTCTTTCTCTTCGCTGTGTTGACATTTGCCAGATGGTGCTCTGTCATCCCATTGGGTAACGTGAAGGCACATGTCAAACTAGGCAGAAAAATACAAAACAGTCTGGCATGTCCCAGATTCCACCTCACTGTGCTTTAATTAAGTCACACTATGACCCAACCCCATTTCTTATTTTTACCCCTACCGCTTGTTTTGGAGTGAAAGTTGAAATCTTGCCCTACAAAATGGAACAAACCTCAAATTAAAAAAGAAAAAAAACATTGCTTCATTAACACCTACTAGAGCTGCTCTGTAGGTGATCCAGCCCGTCTTCAGTGGAAGCATAGATGGAAAAAGTTCAGCGTCCTCGCTGCTGGGCTTTAGTTACATTTAGGACACCATGTGCTTTCAAAGAGGGGACATAAGACAATTATTCATTTGCACACACTGCAATGCTAATTCATTGGTGATATGAAGTGGAATCAGATTTTCGCCAACTTCTTGTTTGAATTTTCCTGTTTCTGCATCAAATGGAGCAGCACTTATATTCTGGCATTTCAGACGTCAGAACGTCTGCTGCACTATTTAAGGTGGAACGGAAAGTTAGCAGGCTAGCTACCGAGACGCTAGCATGCTATTAGCAAATTTTTGCGCTTGTTATGAAGAAAATGACCATAATACGTTGAAATTACATTAAACTAGGAGCGGAGAAAATTCTCACGTTTGTGGGTTTCTTTGGTCTCTTGTTCAACCATCTGGCTGGTTTTTCTTTTTTTCTAACACTCTCTGAAAAACCTCCGTTTGGAGGGCCATGTAGCCCCAACACTTTGTCCTACTCCTCTATCTCAACAAAAATTGGGACACCCTACCCCTAGACATGAACGCGCAAAACAGAGGGCTAAGGGCTCAGTGGTAGGGGCAAGGCCTGTTCATCACTCCTGATGCTCATATTCAGGCTTCACATTGTAAATTTGATGGATGAATTGGGCTGAATTTGTATAGTCTGATTCTGGCATTAAAGAGTTTCTGCTTCTGTCTTGGAATCAATGCAGTTCCTGTCCTAGAGGGACTGAGTCCAGAACAGTTAACTGATTTCCCTGTTCAGACACACCTTATTCATATATACCTGCTGGACACCAGCCATCCAGGACTAGAATTAATTTCACCTGATCTACTGTGTTTCAGGCCAACAGGTGGTCTGTATTAATAATTGTGTGTGCGTATGTGTGAACAGTACTTTGTGTCTTCCTGCATCTCAGTTTGTAGAAGGTCAGTGTTAAACCTCCAATCAGCAGCAGAGCCACACAAACACACACAGTGATGACGATAAGGACAAAGAAACCTGGAGATGAAACACAGGGAAAATACTGAACAACAAGCATAGCATTTTAACACAAGACTACAAACATTCTTCTATTTTTTTATAAACAGCACTGCAACTGGCCAGTCTCTGCTCTATTTCAAGGCCTGTATGCAGGTGTAGTGGTCATGTACATGCCATGTGAAGTCATAGACCATAATTCATTTATTTAACTTAAAAATATATATATTTTCCCTTTAAAACCTATAATTAGAAGTTATTTATTTTTCAGCATCAGAAAAAAAGATGGGTAAACATATTTCCAGTGCAGCTATTAACATGAAATATAGACCAGACATCTGTATTAACTTAGAAAAACTACACAGCTAAAGAAATTGTAATATTACAACCAATAGAAGTAATGTGTAATAAAGTAGGATGACACAGAAAGAAAAGCTCTAAACCAGCTGATTCCACAAGTTTGTACTCCTACCTGTGCTTATTAGAATTAGCTGGGATATTGAGTGTTGGTAGGTTAGATACTCTTTGAAAAAGGGGTAAATCATTTGTCACTAAGCTGTCACACAAAAAACATCTCATGATGGGTAGAAGCAAAAAGCTCTCCTAAGACTCACACAACAAGATAGTTGAGCAACACATTGAGCAACACAGCCATGGCGCTGGTGGACAACAGATTTCAAAACTCCTAAATCCTGGAAGCATTGGAGCCCTTATCTGCAAGGGGAAGGAACATGGCTCAACCATCAACTGCCCACACACAGGAAGTCCTAGCAAGATTACTGACTGGTCAGCCAGAAAGTTAGTGAGATAAGTTGCCCAGTGTCCAAGTACCACTTGAGAAGGACTCTAGAAAGAGAGAAGCCAAATTATCCAAATTATTGAAGGGAAGATGAAAGGATGGCATGCCTCCTCCAGGTAAGTGGAGAGGACCTGTCCCAGGTGAAGGGGTTTAAAAATCTTGTTCACAAGGATATTGTTCATTAGCAACAGGTAGAGGGATTTTGAGATCGCCTGCAGGCTGGGACAGGCAGCAGCAGTAATGTGGTCACTGTACTGGACTGTATTGGGGAAGAGAGAGTTGAACCATAAGGCAAAGCTTTCTGTTTACCTGTCAGTCTACATCCCAACCCTGAACGGTGGTTATGAGCTTTGAGTAATGAACAGAGGAATGAGACTGCAGACACAAGCAGTGGAAGGCTAAAGGCTATTTGATAGTGAAGAGGAGTCAGCAGAGATGGTTCGGGCACATGATTAGGATGCCCCTGGCTGCCTCACATTGGAGAGTTACCAGGCATGGCTAATTGGCATAAGAGCCCAAAGTTGTCCTAGAACCTGCTGGAGGGATTATATCTCAAAGTTGAGGGAAGTTGTGGGGAACAGAGTCATCTACTGGGATTCTTTGCTTTCCCTATTGCTACTGCAACCCTAGCTGGATTATGCAGTTCAAAAAGATGAATAAATGAATGAAACAAGGAAGGAAGGAATGCATGTGCTGGGAAATTCATTAGAAGAATTTGTTGCCATCCACAAGGACAATTACAATGACACAGGGCTGGACCTTCCAGCAGGACAACAATCCAAAAGATACTCCAAAAGGCACTCTCAATTAGTTCCCTAGGAAGAAGTTAAAGGCTTTTTAAAGGAATAGTCAAGCACCAGACCTTTGGAATAGAAAATTTGTGGAAGAAACTGAAGATCAAGATTTAACATCCTGCAATTGTTAAGATTTAAAGACAACCTGTGTAAAAGAAGAGGTCCCAATCCAACATCAATACTGTGAGCGATTCATTTCTTCTATTGGAAGCATCTTGAAGCTTTTATTGCAAACTGGGGCTTCTCTGCCAAGTTTTACAAACATTTTGTAAATTTTGCGGGGGAGCGATGATGAGGCGGACACATACGCTGAGAGAAACGAGATTTATTAGGGGCAAATCCATAATCAAGGTCTAAACAGTCCAGGGTCAGAGAGCCAACACGGAGAGATCGGGGAACAGACATTACGTAAAGGAACACAGACTAGATGCACAACCGAGGCTAGAAGAAACAACACCATATAAAGACCAGCAACTAACAAGGGAAAACACAGTGTCATGCATTCCATGGACACACGTGAGGACAACATTTCCCAGCAGCCTTTGGGAGATCACGTGTCAGCTCAGTCACAACCGGAGTCCAACATGAACTCCATTTCCTAGGAGTTACAGGGGACTCAGAAGACAAATGATTTAGTACAGTTCTCCTATCAGCATTCACAATCCCCGGAGTACTAACACAGAACACCTGTGGACTATGTCATATGACCTCTTTTAGTTAGTATATAAGCCCGGCCTTAGAATAGAATAGTTGTGAAGTATTGATTCCTTGTGATCTACTGAGCGATATTTGGATGATTGTCTCTTCATGTTTTTTGACCTTTGCATTGCATTTGCAAATTAAAAAAGAATGGGTTCAGATTACCTTCTACCTTTTGGTATCAAGTTCAGCCGATTTACTAAAAAAAAGATGCTAATCATAGATAGCCTACTAAGACAACTGTGGTGGGTGGCCAATTTAGCAGGTTATCAACAAGGAACATCCATGCAAATGAATACTGCAACTTCATACTTAGAAGAAAACAATCATTCCTTTAAAGTTTTGTTTCAAACCATGTAAATATTTGCCTGGTGGGATAAACACACTTTCCGTGAGTTCAATTGCATTTGGAACTTGCACTGCTGTAAATTTCCTGCTTAATTTCACAACTCTCTTCATTCTTGCATCGCAGGCCGTAACATTTCTGCAATGTAATCTTCCCAGTAAACAAGCTCCCCTCCTCATCAAAAAGGACTTACAGCAACAATTTTAGCTTAAAATAACAGCTTCAGAATCATTCTGATGGTACACTGACTCAATAGGGAGAATGGCATCTCTGTTATTGCCACTCCCAGCCTGGAACACCTCCTATAGTGCTATGAAACTTTGGAGAAGCTATTGCAAGACCTCATGAGAACTGCATAAAGCTTAATGGCACCACATTACACACCTACAACTATGCCTCCTCAGCTAGCTGGTATTTCCAGTGTGGACATCATGGCAGAGGCTGCCATGGCAGAAAGTTTGGTCAATTGTTATCAATCTCATGGCAAATAATCCTTGGAATCTTTCAACTTCCTGGAATAAAATCTTGTAATATTACTTTACCTTGCAAATTGATATGGTTCTTTCGTTTCTGATGTCACCAAATTTCAAATTTCCAACTCCCTTTCATGAGCATCACTCAGACATCAGAGGTTACAGATCACACTTGTGATTTCACTTGGTTTTATGTGTAAATCACCAAAATCATGAGTGTAATCTGTTTGCATGGTGTGTGTGCACGAGAAGTCGGATTCTGAATCCTTCAGTTTATCAACAATATATGTGTAATGTGTGGGGGCTCAAAGGTAGCGCAACCTGTATTTATGACAGTGGTGTAAAAGAGAGCAAAAAATATCAATTCGCACCCAATGCTACTTTAAGGTGGTAGTAACTTCAGGCTCCTGCAGATGGTGCTTCACAAGGATGATCAGGCTATAAATGCTGAGTGTGTGACGAGATTCATAGATTGAGAAAAGGTGGTACAGTGCAGTGAATGTCTTATTTGTTTTGTGGAAAATGGGTTGCAGAGGAGATGTTAATGATTAGCAAAAGGGAGTGACTTCATCTGGGCTAAAGGCCTCAGTGTGAAGGCAGTAGCTAAATTTGCAGGTGTATTGAAGCGAATGGTCATGTGTTGACCAGCAGTGGCAAAAATCATAGACATACAGGGTGGTGAAGGAGGTCTTTACCAAATGAAAGTGTTTTTTTTTGGCTTTAGGCAGAACCTGAATGCAAAACATTATGATAGTGAAAAGGACAAAACCGTGCCAAGTGCAGGAACGTTGTAGCGTGAGAATAAGCAATGACATAAAAATGCCATCATGTGAGGAGAACTAAACAAAAATTGGAAAATTAAGAGTTAATTAATGAAAACGACAAAACTGAGAAGAGTGCCTGGAAGCTTTCTGGACTTTTCAGTGTGTAGAACTTGGGATCTTAACTAGCTTTACTCAAGTAACCAACAGTTATACAAGAAACACTGTTACTAGATTTGTGTTAGTAAGTTTAACAGGTGAGCGAAGTTGTGTAAAGTGAAGTTACGTACCACATGAAGTCATTTTCACATTGAACAGAATTTTGAACAGACGGAGAGTCTCATAAAAATGACCTCATTCACAGTCATCATTCAAACATCTCATGGGAATCAAAAACAATGCACAAAAGAAATTCTTCATTATCTTCATTATTCAAAATCATTTTCACAATTTTAAAGGACTAAAAATCTGAAAATGTATTAGACTCACCAGTGACCTGTAGCTGAGTCTCTGTGTAGCGGGAATAATAACTGACTGACTCTCCTCCATCGCTCACTCCACAGTAATAAACTCCTCCATCAGCTTCTCTCACATCACTGATTCTCATACTGAGAACTTTAGATCTTCTGTCATCAGAGATGGAGAATCTGCCTCTCTGAGTCTCTATTGTATGAATCACGTCAGTGAAATGAAGACCATCCATTTTGAAGAGAACCTTAGTGTTTCCCTCAAATAGATAACAATCCAGAGGCCATAATTTTCTGGACTGTTGTCTTGAGATAATGAGTTATTCCCAGGATAACAATTTAATTACGTTGTTATTTGAAGATAACAACATCTGTTATCTTGAGATAACAAGGTGAATTTCTTGTGATCTCATAACAACAAAGTTGTTGTCTTGAAATAACTCTTGTGAACTCAAGATAACAAACCAGAAAGCTAGAGCAGCAGCTCATGGCCTCTCCAGATGTCTGTAGGCACAGGTATACATTCATAAGCAGCCCTTATCAGTAATTTTTTGACCAAAATAATTTCTTCAGAGTTTCTCACCTGTTTTCACTGCCAGATTCACCTCAAGTTTCCACACTCCAGTTTCTCCACACTGATATAATCCTGAATCATGTAAACTCAGTTTTCTGTTGATCACTGTAAGAACTCAAGCAGAGTTTTGTAGAGAAAGTCTTTCTTCATGAATCCCTGTGTTCTGCATTTGACTCGATTTCACATGAACACACTCATTTGTTGCTATCTTACAAAAATATGTATCTAATGGTCTGTGCTGTTGGTGTTTGAAGTAGATTATAACAGAACCTCCTGGATATCCAGTCACATTAAAGCAGCTAACTGGACCTGCCAATCGAATGGAAGATTCTCACTCATCTCTCAAATGTCAATACTTTCCATCCATCCATCCATCCATCCATCCATCCATCCATCCATTTTCTAAGCCGCTTCTCCATCAGGGGGGTGCTGGGCCTATCCCAGCAGTCATCGGGCGGAAGGCAGGATACACCCTGGACAGGTCGCCAGTCCATCGCAGGGCAGACTTTCCACCAAATTCTCTAAATTCTACAGTTTTACACCAAAATTACCGATTCATAAGATCAGGAGGACAGTGAAGATGAAGATCTTCATCCTGAACTGAACTTCAGCTTCACTGTTTTTTAACACTTTTTGTAAAGTGTAGGTCGTCCTGTGTGTCTGTGACTGTCTTCAGTTGGTTTTGTTGGTTCCTCTTTATCTGGTGTCAGAGTTGCTCAACCCCACAGCTCCTCCCACCAAATGAAACACTGAGGACTTTATATCATTTTTATGATATTCTGACATGGCAGTGGGACCAGATGGGCAGTCAGATTAAACAACAATACCATATTGCTCACATGACGGTGTGCTGTTTTATACCCCAATTAAATTAATAAACAACAAAAAAATGTTGCGGTCAGTCTTGGTTCAGTTTGGCAACCCCCCTTCCACCAACTCTGCTGTTTTGTATAGGCCTAGTTCTATAAATATCTGATGATTCAGACTGAAAAGTTTTTTCCCCATCTACGCTGATCCACGACCTGCTTGTGGTAACTCTCACCTCTCAGCCAGCTGATGTGAAGTATTAACAGTTTCTTTGAGTCTGACTGCAGAGTGTTTGTTTGACCCTCGTTTGTTTGGAAACTTGGTCATTTTGGCATCTGTCTTCGTTCTTTTGCCTTTATTGTTTCACTGCCTGAGTTGTTGGACTAATTTACTATCATGGCCATTTTTGTTCTGCCTTTTTTACTATGAGTGCTGTATTGCCCAATTGGTAATAAACCTATAAATGGATCCCTCACAAGTCTTTGAGTCTACAGTGTTAACACTTTGCCTCTGTAAATCACCACAATGGATTTGAATCGAAGCAGTCAAGATGTAGTTAAAGTGTAGACTTCCAGCTTTAATTCAAGGTGTGTAACAAAAACATTACATTAACTGTTCAGCAATTACAGCCATTATTTCCATGGTTCCTCCATTTTCACAAAAAACGTAACCAAACATTTGACTGATAAGCAGTTTCATGGCTAGATGTGTCCTGTATCCTCATCACTTCATAACAAATTGAGGTCTGGAGTTGATTCCAAGTGTTGAAAAAGTATTTGCTAGCTGTCCATGGGGTCGCTCAATTTATGCAGTCTAAAAGGTTAGCAACTCAAGTGAAGGGCTTAAAAAAACAAACCTATCAGAGGGAGCAGAGAATTCGGGAGTGGCCAAATTAAAATGCACTGTGAAGCTTAGTAACACCAAAAGCCCTGAAATATAAACGTATCTTGCAGGATTGCTATTGGTACTGTATCAATATTCAGTAGTCAGTTCCAGACGTGGGTGATGACTGACAGGGGCATGTTCAGTAGAGGATTCCTCCTGATTGAAGGTCACCGTGGCATCAATTGGAGAATATGGATTCTTCTGGAAACTCATGGTGGCATATGTGAGGGCTTCAGTGGTGAGTTTAGGAAGCTGGACCATGCTGTAGGTATCCTGGACAGGAGGATTTGATGGGAGTTGTGCCGTGACGTACACAGTATTTGGGGGATTAGAGGGGGCTGGTGGGAGTTGGAGAGTTGAGTAAAGTGGTGTAGCTCTGGTGTCTGAATGGGGTCTTATGTCTCTAATCTCTTCATAGTCACAGGCAGAGTGAGAAATCTGAGGACAGACAAAAATAAAAACAACAATAAAAACAGATCATATAAGAAATATATATACACACACACACACACACACACACACAAATGAATGGCTACTCATTCACTTTGTTGTTGTCCTCCTTCATGTTTGGTGAAGAAGTGGAACCTATGGAAGACAAAATTTGAGAACAAAGCAAACCATTATTTATCTTCTAGATTAAAATGTTGATAAAAATGTTTACATCACAAAAATGAGTGTGTAAACAGATGAAGAATTCTATGAATCTCACATTTTTTAATCAATGTACTGAAATAACTAAAGATTTAGAGAAACCTTTCCATTAAAGTGCTCCTCCACTGAACCACACTATTTCCTATGATACTACTTCATGCCCTACACCCTGTCTCCAGGGCATTCCTCCAGACTTCTGTGCATCTGTGCTATGAATTATATCACTGCCATCAGAAGAAAACCTTGTATCTCCACTCCACTTGATCAAAGCGTTTTTTCCATAATTTTATAAAGCCAGCTGGCCTTTACATTGTCTTGAAATTTCATGGTGAATAGTCCAAAGGATGCCTTACAAAAATATTTTAACTTTGACTTATATTAAAGGTTAAGGATGTTTTTGCCTTCTCCTGTTAATTTAAGGTTTTGGAGATACAAGCAGGAGCCACAATGAACTCAAAGGCAATGTCCAGTAATCTGAAGGTTTTATAAGGTGTTGCTATTGTTTTTATAACAGTAATGTATCAAATATCATTTAATATATAAGTAAAAAATCTTTGATAAATTGTTGAATGAAGTTTAATCATACTGTTATTCCTCCACTGGTTCCATAATGTTCTGATTGCCACACATGAGGTATTTTATGAGTACCTTGTATTTTTCTGCATCTCCATTTGTAGAAGATCAGCGCTGATCCTCCAATCAGCAGCAAAGCCGCACAAACACACACAGTGATGAAGAGAAAGACACCTGTAGATAAAAGCCAGAAAAGAACAGACCATGACCAACTTTATCACATCACATGACCACAAACACCTTCTCAGTCGAACCAAGGATGTCCAGTTCCACATAAATGCCACTTTCTGGTGTCGAGCCTGAACCACTGAACCCCTGCCTGAATTAATTTGACATGAACATACTGCCCCATTTCCAAAAATAATTGTGTAAAGGGACAGTGCAAAATGCAAATTAAAACATTTTAATGATGTGCAAATCATTTAAACCTTTATTTGATAAGAAAACTAGAAAGACAACATATTACTTGAAAATGGTACAAATTACTCAGCTGAAATTGAGAAATTCTATTTTTTTTTTTTTTTTAATATTTCAAAAAAGGTTGGAACAGGAGTAAAAATATTAGCTGGCCGTGACCTTTGGGCCCTCAGACAACACTACATTAAGTGGAAATCACTGCATGGGCTCTAAAATACAAAGAAGAAACCAAATATAAACAGGATCCAGAAATGCTGCCACCTTCTCTGGGCCAGAGCTCATTTAAAATGGACTGAGGTGAAATGGAAAATTGTTCTGTGGTCCGACGAAGCAAAACTTGATATTCTTTTTGGAAATCATGGACACTGTGTCCTCCAGGCTGAAGACCACTCAGCTTGTTATCAGTGCGCAGTTCAAAAGCCAGTGTTCATGATGGTATGTGTGTTCATTAGTGCACATGGCATAGGTGACATGCAAATCTGTGAAGGCCCCATTAATGCTGAACGATATATACAGATTTGGTGCAACATATACTGCCATCCAGATGACGTCTTTTTCAGGGAGGGCCTTTTTAGCAAGACAATGTCAAACCACATTCTGCATGTATTACAACAGCATGACTCCATAGTAAAAGATTCCATGTGCTAAATTGACCCACCTGAAATCCAGATTTGCCACCATTTGGCATCATGAAATAAAAAAAATGATAAAAAGAAATTTCACTTTCAAAACTACAGCAGCGTCTCCTCAGTTCCCAAACACTTACAGAGCGCTGTTAAAGGAGAGGTGGTGAAACACAGCAGTAAACAGGCCTCCGTCCCAACTTTTTAAAAACGTGTTACTATCTTATCATCAAATTCAGAATGGGCAAATAGTTTTCAACAAACAAAATGTCCTAGTTTCAACATTTGATTTGTTGTCTTTGTGCTATTTTCAATTAAATATAGGATTTAAATTATTAGCACATCATTACATGAATGTGCTTACAAAGAAAGGAGAGGTCTGTAATTTCTATCATAGGTACACTTCAAGTGTAAGAGACAGGATAAAAAATATCCAGAAAATCACATTGTATGATTTTTAAATAATTAATTTGCATTTTATTGCATGAAATAAGGATTTGATACAATAGAAAAACAGAACTTAATATTTGGTACAGAAACCTTTGTTTGCAATTACAGAGGTCAGACGTTTCCTGTAGTTCTTGACCAAGTTTGCACACACTGCAGCAGGGATTCTGGTCCACTCTTCCATACAGACCTTCTCCAGATCTTTCAGGATTCGGGGCTGTCGCTGGGCTACATTGAGTTTCAGCTTCCTCCAAAGATTTTCTATTGGGTTCAGGTCTGGAGACTGGCTAGGGCACTCCAAGACCTTGAAGTGCCTCTTACGGAACCACTCCTTAGTTGTCCTGGCTGTGTCTTTTCTGTCATTGTAATGCTGGAAGACCCAGCCACGACATATCTTCAATCTTCAAGGCTCTTACTGAGGGAAGGAAGTTTTTGGCCAAACTCTCGTGATACATGGCCCCATCCATCCTCCCTTCAATACGGTGCAGTCGTCCTGTCCCCTTTGCAGAAAAGCACCCCCTAAATATGATGTTTCCACCCCCATGCTTCACGGTTGGGATGGTGTTCTTGGGGTAGTACTCATCTTTCTTCTTCTTTCAAACACGGCGAGTGGTTCTAGAGTTCTATTTTGGTCTCATCTGACCACATGACCTTCTACCATGCCTCCTCTGGATCATCCAGGTGGTCATTGGTGAACTTCAAACAGGCCTAGACATGTGCTGGCATGAGCAGGGGGACCTTGTGTGCCCTGCTGGGTTTTAATCCCTGACGGCGTAGTGTGTTACTAACGGTAATCTTTGAGACTGTGGTCCCAGCTCTCTTCAGGTCATTGACCAGGTCCTCCCATGTAGTTCTGGGCTGATTCCTGACCTTTTTCAGAATCATCCTTACCCCACGAGGTGAGATTTTGCATGGAGCCCCAGACCGAGGAAGACTGACATTCATCTTGTGTTTCTTCCATTTTCTAACAATTGCGCCAACAGTCGTTGCCTTCTCACCAAGCTGCTATTGTCCTGTAGCCCATCCCAGCCTTGTGCAGGTCTACAGTTTTGTCCCTGGTGTCCTTAGACAGCTCCTTGGTCTTGGCCATCGTGGAGAGGTTGGAGTGTGATTGATTGAGTGTACAGGCGTGAGTGGACAGGTGTCTTTTATACAGGTAACGAGTTCAATCAGGTGCAATTAATACAGGTAAGGGCAGAGTAGGAGGGCTTCTTAAACAAAAACTAACAGGTCTGTGAGAGCCAGAATTCTTGCTGGTTGGTAGGTGATCAAATACTTCTTTCATGCAAAAAAAATGCAAATTAATTATTTAACAATAAGACAATGTGATTTTCTGGGTTTTTTATTTTATTTTGTCTCTCACAGTTGAAGTGTACCTACGATAAAAATTGCAGACCTCTCCATTCTTTGTAGGTGGGAAAACTAGAAAAATCGGCAGTGTAACAAATACTTATTTTCCTCACTGTATATATATATATACACATGCATAAAAGTTAAATCGCCCACTTAAATGGCCAGCACCCACCGCAGGCCCAAAGCTTTATATAGAAGTCACAGAAGTTACAGAATAATATGCCCTAATATGTAATAAACCTGGAATTTTAAGAGGTTAAAATGTTTTGATGTTTGAACTCACTGACTTTAACTATCAGTTTGTCTATATGTTTATTCATATATGGATGGACCAACGTGAGATGGTTGACTATAGAAGGGTGATTTTTTTCAAATAATAAGTGAGTTCTTACTGAAATGTTCTTCATCAGCGACGGCTGATTTTCCTGTTGATGTGCCCCTGTTAGACGTTGTTGTTGGTGCCGTTGTTGGACTCCTGTTAGATGCTGTTGTTGGTGGTGCTCTTGTTGGGCTCCTGTAAGACGTTGTCGTTGATGTTCTTCTGGGAGATGTTGTTGTTGAGGCTGTTAATGGTTTCATAGTCGTAGTTGGGCTGCTGTAGGATGCTGTCCTTGATGTGCTTCTATAAGACATTGTTGAGGCTGTTGATGGTTTCATAGTCGTAGTTGGGCTGCTGTAGGATGCTGTCCTTGATGTGCTTCTATAAGACATTGTTGATGCTGTTGATGGTTTCATAGTCGTAGTTGGACCTGATGACATGAAGACGTATAAACATAGAGCAAAACCAATATGATAAAAGTGAAAGCCTTATAAAGACACAGTAAAGACACTGACTGGCCTTTCTGACTTTAACTACTATAAATACATTTCTTTATATCTGGACAGACACGGTTGGAACAAATGACCAAACAGACAAACCACATCTAAACTGAGAGTCTAACTTCCTTTGTGCACTGTGGTCTGAAGCTGATTCTCACACTCGGTGTAGAGCGCAAATACTGGTCCCTTTAGGTTTACACAAGTTTTTTTCCAATATCAGTTGCAAGTGCATTCAATTTCTCTCCTCATCATCAGTCAAATATGTTCCCAGCATGAAAATAATGTAAACAAAAAAGTGCAACTTATTTTATTAATACATTATTTATTATTAGTTATAAATTATTGAAAACATTTTTACAGAAACTGTGAGGTGGTTTACAAACCAAATTAGAATCTTTTGTTTAATGATTTATTATCTTCACTGAACACCAACAAACATTGACATGACGTTAATGTGTCTCACCAGAAACCTGGAGCTGAATCTCTGTAAAGAAGGAGTTGTAATTGATTGATCTAGTTCCAATCCCAGCTCCAATGAAATAAACTCCTCCATCATCTTCTCTCACATCACTGATTCTCACAGTGAGAACTGCAGATCTTCTGTCATCAGAAATGGAGAATCTGCCTTTCTGAGTCTCTGGAGACTCTGGGGATCTGATCACTTCAGTAAAACCTTTATCCTCCTGTTTAAATAAGAACTTGTAATTTCTTTTAAACTGCTCTGGATATGAACAGCTGATGGTGACGTTCTCTCCCAGATAACCAGCCACAGTCTCTGGCCCCAAACAACACGGATCTGCCAAACATACAAAATAAATTAACTCCAATGATGTCAGATGGAGAATCTCCAGGTCATCATGGCACATAAAATACTTTCAGCAATAACTTTATGACTTAATATTTTAGGATGTATTAGACGTTCTCACCTGAATTCACTTTCAGGTTCACAGTATGACTCCACCCTCCAGTTTCTCCACACTGATATAATCCAGCATCCTGTAAACTCAGGTTTGTGTACCTCACAAGAAAACCTTCAGCATAGCGAAGTAAAGATAACCTGCCTCTTTGACTCCCTGGGTTTTGGACGTCTATGTATAAACACTCTCTTGGTGTCACTTTACAAAAATATTCATTAAACACTTCATGCTTATGGTGATTGCAGTAGATCTCAACAATACCTCCTGGGTAGCCAATCACATCAGAGCAGCCCACTTGACCTGCCAATCAAATGGCACGTTTTCACTCATGTCTTGTAAAACTAAATTCAACCAAGTTCTTTAAATTCTGCAGTTGTGCATCAAAATAACTGCAACTAAAAGCTTCAGTCAAAGACATAAAACCTGAATCACATGTTCTTTTATAAAATACGTTGTGATCTAAACACACAAATCAGCAACTTGAAGTAGAATAACTGACCTGAGATCAGGTAGAGGGTGAAGATGAGGAGGATCTTCATCCTGAACTGAACTTCAGCTTCACTGATCTCCACAAATACTCCAGCCAGTGTTTTCTTTAGTTCTCCTCAGAGTTGAAGTCTACTCTTCTCTGTAAGGTGTTGGCCTGTCTGTGTGTCTTCTCCTCTCAGGTTTGGTTGGTTCCTGTGGCTCAAACTCAAAGCTCCTCCCAGCAGCGTCACTGACCACAGACTAAATTTAACACACAGGATGTTATGAGACCACTTTTGTGCTGAGATATTTCTAGATAACATGCTATAGTTAACACAGAGACTACCATAGAAGCATTTTAAGAGCAAAAATACTAACTAACAATTCATTATTACTATTATTGTCATTAAATCTCTGTCCTGTCATCTTGCAGCTGCCGTGTTGACCTTTTTATACTAAAAGCTGATGCCTCAGACTGACCTGAAGTCAGTCACGATGATGTAAATAAAGACATTTAACACACAGAAGAATCCAAATAAAAAGTTACATTAGGATCAAATACAGGAGGATGAAATTAAAATGTACCATTAGCGATTTTTTCTCGGTTTAAGCAGAGCGGCGGGTAGCTGCAGCAGCCACTTCGTTAACAACAATACGGAGCTTGTTTTGCTATTTTGTTTTACTGTCTGTGTGTAACCCGACTCTAAACTCAAACCATGACTGTTACAACCAGCAGCAGCATCTACCATCGCCAGAGCCGACTGCAGCTAAGACATCCACCACAATCTCTGCTTCCAGATGGACTGTGGGAAGAGCTGCGTGAGCTTGGCCTGCTGCCATCCACAGCGCCTCATGAGTCTGCTGGCTGAAAGTGCAAGAAGGCGAGTGAGCCAGGGTGCTAGGCTAATGGTTAACTCCAGACCAGCCATTCCATCACTTCTTCTCTCCAATGTTTGTTCCTTGGAGAATAAACTGGACTACCTCTAGCTTCAGCGGGCTACCCAGCCTCACAGATAGAGGTAGTCTAGTTTCATAGACTGCTGTGTTTTCATTTTTACAGAGACTTGGATGACGAGCTCCAGTCCGGACTCAGCCATTCAGTCTGTTGTGCTTCCACGTGGACAGAGACACTGAGCTGATAGGTGAGACTCGAGGTGGGGACTGTGTGTTTACATCAACACTGAATGGTGTAAAAGCACGGTGCTAGTATCCAGTCACAGCTCACTGCTGCTCACCCAGACAGATTAATTGTTGCTGGAGATTTCAACCTTGCTAATCTGAAGTCAGTCACTGTGCACCGCTGGTGGAGTTCGCAGTACATAGTAGTGGTGTATATAGCCCTCAGTGCTAATGCTGCACTGAATGCGCCCTAAATTCCACCAGTATATGGACTTTCCAACCCGGGGTACTAACATGCTGGATCTTGCTTACACAATCATCCCTGGCGCATACAGGGCTGAGCCCCAGCTCCACTACGGCTACTCAGACCACATCTCTGCACTGCTCACTCCAGCTTATAGACCGCTCATCAGACCAGTGCCAAACCAGACCAGAAGCAAGTGAGAACCTGGCCACCAGGAGCTACCTCTGCTCTTCAGAACTGTTTTGAGCACACTGACTGGGAAATGTTCAGAGTAGCAGCAACTACCGGTGACTCCATCAACCTGGAGGAGTACACAGAATCAGTGACTGGCTACATTGGCAAGTGCATTGATGATTGTACTGTCTCCAATCCCATCACAACTCACCCCAACCAGAAAACATGGATGACTGACGAGGTGCTCATCCTGCTGAGAACCCGTGACAATGCTTTCAAGTCAAGGGACAAAGCAAGCCTCAAGGTGTCAAGAGCCAAGCTCTCCCGGGCCGTCAAAGAGGCTAAGCATGCCTACTCAAAGCAAATTCATGGTCATTTTCAAAACAAAGCTGGCACATGACGCATGTGGCAGGGCATCCAGGCCATCACCGACTACTAGTCACCTTCACCTGCTTGTGACAGTGATGCCTCCTTTCCAGACATGCTTAACAACTTCTATGCTCGGTTTGAGGCACAGAACGGCATGACGGTGAGGAAATCCACACCTTCTCCAAGTGAATAGGTACTCTGGCTGTCCACTGCTGATATGCGGAGAACTCTACACAGAGTCAACCCGAGTCAAAAGCACCGGGATCCGACAGCATACCAGAGAGAGTGCTCAGAGAATGCGCTGCACAGCTGGCTGACATGCTGGCAGACATGTTCAACATCTCTCTGAGCACTGCAGTTGTTCACAGTTCAATTTGCATAACGCCCCAACCGCTCAACAGACGACGCCAACTCCACCACACTCCACCTGGCTCTCACCCACCTGGACAATAAAGACACCTATGTCAGAATGCTGTTTATAGATTTCAGTTCAGCATTCAACACCATCATCCCTCAGCAGCTGTTTGGAAAACTGAGCTTGCTGGGCCTGAACGCCTCCCTCTGTAACTGGATCCTGGATTTCCTATCTGAGAGACCTCAGTTAGTCAGGATAAGTAATAACATCTCCAGCGCCACCACACTGAGCACCAGTGCCCCTCAGGGCTGTGTGCTCAGTCCATTGCTGTTCACTCTACTGACTCACAACTGCACAGTACAGATCAAACCACATCATCAAGTTCACTGATGACACGACTATGGTGGGACTGATCAGCAAGAATGACGAGTCAGCGTACAGAGAGGAGGTGCAGTGGCTAACAGACTGGTGCGGAGCCAACAACCTGTCTCTGAATGTAGAAAAAACTAAGGAGATGGTTGTTGACTTCTGAAGAGTGCAAGGTGACCACCCCCCACTGAACATCACTGGCTCTGCTATGAACCTCACCTGGTCCCTTACCACCAACTCCATAGCCAAGAGAGCCCAGCAGTGCCTCTACTTCCTGCAGAGACTGAAGAAGGTTCATCCTCACCATGTTCTACAGGAGGACTGTGGAGATCATCCTGAGCAGCTGCATCATGGTTTGGGAATTGCACCGCCTCTAACCGCAAAACCCAACAGCGTATAGTGAGGACAGCTGAGAAGATCATTTGGGTCTCTCTCCCCTCCATCACGGACATCTACACCACACGTTGTATCCGGAAAGCCACTAGCACTGTGGACGACACCATCCATCCCTCACACGGACCTTACTCACTGCTGCCATCTGGCAGAAGGTCCTGCCACCACTGCCAGACTCTGCAACAGCTTTATTCCTCAAGCAATCAGGTTTTTAAACTCACAAGGACTGATCTGAAAATACCCCCCCTCACACACACACACACCTCTTTTGATGATCTTTTACACCATCTGGAACTTTGCTGCTAATACAGTGTTTACACTTTGTTTACTCAAGTACTGTGTATATGGTATCTCAGGACCTGCGGTGCTCACTAATACCACATCATCATCATCTGACTACTTGACTCACAGGTCACAGCATGTTAAATATCTCTGCACCTTATTCCACACCGCTTCCTCACGTTTAAAAATTTGTGCTGTTTTTTTGCCCACTTCTGTCTGAAAGTTTGCACTTCGTAATGCTTATTCTGTTCCATGTTGCACCGTGATGTTCCTGGAGGTACGTAATTTCACTCCACCGTGTACCTGTACATAGATGGAATGACAGTAAAAGCCTGACTTGACTTGCAATTACTTAAAATGGTCTACAAGCCCAACATCGTTATTTCAGCAGATCTTTCTACTACTTTCTATTATTTTCCACTGAATAACAAATATGACCTAAAGAGGGCGCTGCAGTTTAGCTTTACTAACTGCAAAACAATAGGTGGAGGTAGGACTGCGGTGCAAGTATGTGTCTGAAAATAAATGAACTGTCCTATATAAATAATATAAATAATAATAAAATAATAAGAATAAAATAAAGCCAATTTGTAGGTTAAACAGCATTTAGTTTTAAAATGGCTAAGAGAGGGAGTGAATGTATAGAATGGCATGCCGGGGGTACCTGATTGCATTAGAATAAGCCTTTCCAGATGTTTCCTTGTAGGGACGTATGGATGTGTGCGTTAAGTATGTGTGGTCATTCACCATATATAAACCAGAGTCAACTCGGACACTGGAAGAGATCCCACATTGGCCTTCGGGACTCTCACAGGGCTTTAGCACTATCTTATTAATTTTAAATAAAGTTGTTCATATTTAAATCCAGATAGTGTCTAAGAGCTTTCATCTCCACACCCAACTGAGAATAAACAACAATTGACCAAGTGACCAAAGAGATGTCCTGCCAGGCTTTCAACCAAGATAGGGGCAACTACAGTTATAGTCATATTCCCATCATTGCTCCTGAAAGCAGTCACAGTGGCTTCTACAACCATTTGTAAGGAATATCATTCATTTGCATTTGCAGCAAGGCCTTCCCTGAAAAAGACATCATCTGGATGGCACCATATGTTGCTCCAAAATCTGTATATATTGTTCAGCATTAATAGTGCTTTGACAGACATGTCAGTCACCTATGAAATTGGCATTTGAATTGTGCGCTAATAACAAGCCAAATAGTCTGTCCTCTTTAGCCCACTGGACACAGCATCCATGATTTCCAAACTGAAAGTATGATTTGTCAGCCCACAGGAAAATGAGCCACTTCACATCCATCCATCTTAAGTCAGCTCAGACCCAGAGAAGGTGGTAAAGTTTAACCTTGCAGTTGTGGATGCAGAGGCAAACTGTGTTCACAGACAGCGGTTTTCAGAACTGTTCCTGATTTCCACTACAGAATTGTGGCTGTTTTTAATGCAGTGCTGCTTGAAGGCCTGAAAATGACTGCTAGCTAGTATAGATATTCGGCCTCATTACTTGCATGCACAGATTTCTCAGAGCTCTCTGAATCTTGTAGTGATATTATGTACCATCTCAGTCTCAGCTTTAACTTCTACAACCTGAAGTAGAATAACAGACCTGAGATCAGGCAGAGGGTGAAGATGGAACATGATGAAGGGTGAAGACTTCTCAGGTAAGAGTCAGTGTTCCTCAAACTCACAAACAAAGTTTTAGGATGACCTAAATGTTCATGACCTCCAGTTTGTTTGGATATTCACATAACCTTGGTTAGTTCACCCAGTACTGGCTTTTAAATGACTCAAAATTAGTGGTGTTAGTAACTTCCTAGCATCACTATAACACACTTCCTGTTTAGGAAAGCAGTAAAACAGTTTTAGAAACATTTCATTTCAGGACTCTAGTCCAGCTTCCCACATCACCCCCCATCTCCCTCGATCGAGCTGGAATGTATCGAATACCTGTGAGTGTTAAGGGTTACATATTAAGCCTGGTTGGATTCCAGGTGTAGTCAGACCACAATTCACCAATGTTCGAATGAAGACATGGCATTGGAGAAGGGATACTGGGTGAAGGTGCAGTGTGTTCACAGGAACGTACACGATTATCTGGTTGTGCCAGTTACCTCTGAATTCAAGGTTAAAAGCATAGAGTTAAGGTGCTGTTCCTCACCTTTCCCGTCTTTTGATTTTATTGGCCTCAGTTTCAGAGGCTAGTGAGACAGTTGGTAGAGGATGGGTCCTGCAGTAACAAGGGTGATAGTCCATGTGTGGCTGTAGAAACTCCTGGGTTCATCTAGGGCTGCTGTAATTCGGGGAGGGGAGAGAGATGGCTATCCTATAAGACCTGGGGGACCACCCTCATTACACCCTATGGGGTTTTCAGCCCTGGGGGGGCCACCGTCTCATGGTCCATTTCTACTGGCCAGCATTCGCAGAGATGTATGCAGGTGGTGTGCGGCACGCTGAAAATGTCAGTTTGTAAACCCCCAGCCATCCCAAAAGCACTAATGCACGCCCTCCATTTAATTGAGGTCCTTTTGGGAAGAGTTGGAATGGACATCGTTGGACCAATAGACTGGACTGCACGGGGTCATTGCTTTGTCTTGGTCGATTTGATCAACTTGGGTGCAATCGAGGAGTCGCACAGCGACTGTTTGGATCTGTGACTTTTCTACCGAACAGGCAATGCGGTGTCTAAATTCGATGCCTAGCCATTGCCATGTATTGATGAATTGCTTGATCGATTAGGTACAGCTCAATTTTATTCTACACTGGATTTAACCATGGGGTACTGGCAGATCCCCTTGACTCCAGTATCCCCTGAAAACACAGCCTTCTCCACACTGTTACTGGGTTACATCAATTTGTCACTCTTCCATTTGGGTTGTTTGGAGTTCATTGACAAGCTTCTTCACTCCCTCTGTGCTTATGCCATTGCGTATTTAGATGACATAATCACTCAGGGCCAACCCAAGGAAATGTTTGATTGGCCTAATCAGCTGTTTGGTGCTCGGGTAGAGCCTCTGACTGACTGAATCTCATTGGCAGACGTTGGGTTCTAGGCTCTGGTAGACTGAATCTGATGGGTTGATTAAGCAAATAATTTAACCCCTTAAAATGACAGGCTTATTATATACATAGGTTTATTATTCCGTAACTACATGGGCTTCAGAGCAAGCTGGCTAAGTTATTCTTGGGTTATAGAAGTGTTTAAGAAATCCTTGGGCCTGCTAGTGGGGCTGAACCATCTAAGGGATTAAATAAGCCTTTCACTCCATTTTTAGATCTTTATAATAAGCTGAAAATGCATGTTGAAACCTACAGTAAATCGGATGAGAGCAAGACTGATTTTATTTCATTTAGCCATGGATAAGGTGGATAACAGTGGCCTAAACTGAGCAGCTCCTGCAGCTAGGCTAAAACATTTTCATTAGCTAGCATCGTTATGAGAGATGCTAATAAAGAAAATAAATAATGCAGTCGATATTTTACATTTTGCATGATCAGTTAATTATATTTATAAACTCTCGTATTTATAGTATGTGGCTCTAAACGTGCTACAGTGTTATGAGAGTGGCGCTGTACGCATCATTACGCTACTTTGGACCTCAGTGTCATTGTAACTAGCAGTACTTACTGCCATCCTGAGCAGCTCTGTTTTCTGTCCAAAAACAAAGCTAGTTTTAGGAGTTTAGTGACAAACTTTGCTTTTTTTCCCCATTTTTGAGTTTCATGCTGTGCTTATTTTTCTCCCTATGAACACAGTAAATCACATGGAGGAACCACCTCACTCGAATGCTACACTGGAGGGAGAGTAAGCCCACTCTAGCGCCTGGGGTTAAGAGATGACAACTTCTTCTTCTTTGGTCTCCTCCCTTTAGGGGTCGCCACAGCGGATCATCTGCCTCCATCTTGCCCTATCCACTGCCTCCTCTATGTAACACTTGTGTGCAAGGGCTTTCACAAATGGTTATGCTAATGGGCCAGTTCTAGGGCCGTTGGGAGTGGTGCAACTATAAATGACCAGAGACACACACATAAAAAGGTTACGTTGGTGTTTAGTAAACAATTTTTTTTTTGACAGACAACAAGAACACCCAGTTGGCACAGATCTTTGGTTATCAAAAAAAAAAAACAATCAGTTACATTTTTATACTACAATTTTACATTACGGTTATAATCCTCATAGTTCTTTATTTAGGATGTATTAGTTCAAGTTTAGTTAATGGCTGAGTTTATATTAATTATGGGTTTATTTGTGTTAGTTTAATTCAGTTAATTCACGTTAAGTTTAGGTCAATATTGTCATTTCTTTCTAATTAATTATTTGCTTATTTAGTGTGGCTGTGGATTTTCTTTGCTTTGCAGGTTAAAAGGTAAGTATATCTATGTTTACAATTATCAATTGTATTTTTTTTCTTATTTGGGCTGAATATTGTCAGTTAACCTATTTTCCTTCTTGCTAGGTTTTCTGGGATCCATTCACATTCTAACTCTTTAGCAACCCTTGTGAATACAACAATTAAATAAATGGAATAAAGTAACAAAATAAAATCAATCTTTTGCAGCTGAGAGGGTACTCCTAACCTCCCTCACTTTTTCAGGGGTTCAAATGACCAATAACAATTTACATAACACCCTTTAACACAACAGGAAGGAAAAGAAACCCTTGGTGCTCTTGATTCAGTCTATTCAGTGAATTACACTTCCCTTAATATTGTGTTCAAGCTCTCAGGACAGTCCTGTCCATAAATGTTCCAGGTTTTTTTAAAAAAAGGAAAAGATGTCTCTCCTTGAGATTAATGGAGTCTCTCGCCTTTTTCCGATACTCTAATTGTTCTGTTCAAAACTCAAGCAATCCAGGTCCGACCGTACAGGAGGAACCGGTTCAGCTTTTAGCTGTTAATAGGCCCAAAATCCGGGGTCGGCTCGCCATCTGGTGTCCGCTGCACTCACACTAGCTCCAGTGCACGATGCCCACACAGCTGTAACTCAGAGAAACTGGATTTCAGAGAAGGAGAAAACCCCGACCTGTTTTACAGGTCAAAGGGCACAAAATACTCCAGTTAATGTCCATTTGATACGACATTAGAAGAAATTCACCAGCTACAGCGCCGCGGGCTCCACAGCAGCAACACCATGGAGACAGGACAGCAGGCTGCTAGCTGTAGGCTAGCACTGACCTAGCTCCTTAACAAGCTCCCTTCACAAACCTCCACACAGCTAAACACAACATACTCAGCCTCATTTAACAGCAGCACAGCACCACAGTGCACCATGTTAATGTAGTTTGAGAGAAACAGGCTGAATCTTATAACTTCAGCACTCGCTCTTCTCCCCTCTCCCTTCTGCTTCAGCCGTCTGTTCTCGAACTTTCCGCTCAGCGCTGTGGGGTTTTCTTAAAGGGGCAGCGCACTTTTGCTGCGCTGCATTCAGTAAATGTTTTTAATATTTTAACTATTTTAAGGAATTATAATATGAATTAGTTCCTGTTATCTGTTGATTAATTACTATTTCTGTAGTAATCTGTGTACTAATAGTTCAATATTTTAGAGTTTGTAATATCTTATTTCAATGTGGGTTACATCTACTTTTACACCAAACATCTCCATGTCCACCTTCACTACATCCATAAACCTTCTCTGAGGTCTACCTCTTCTCCTTCTGCCCGGCAGCTCCATCTCCAACATTCTTTGACCAATATATCCACTATTCCTCCTCAACACATGTCCAAACCATCTCAACCTGGCCTCTCTGGCTTTATCTCCAAACTGCTCCACCTTCACTGTCCCTCTGATCTGCTCATCTCTAATATTGTCCAGCCTTGTCACTCCCAATGAAAATCTCAGCATCTTCATCTCCGCCACCTCCAGCTCAGCCTCCTGTCTTTTAGACAGAGCCACAGTCTCCAAACCGTACATCATAGCAGGACGCACTGCTGTCTTGTAGACCTTCCCTTTCACTCTTGCTGCTATCCTTCTGTCACACATCAGCCCTGACACCCGTCTCCACCCACTCCATCCTGCCTGCACCCTCTTCTTCACCTCTTTTCTGCACTGTCCATTGCTCTGGATGGTTGACCCAAGATATTTGAAGTCATCCACCTTTACGACCACTACTCCTTGCATCTTCACCTTTCCACCTGCCTCCCTCTCATTCACACACATGTATAAAAAGAACAGCACTACAAAGTCAGATTAAAGCCATAATATATTTACTCTCTTTTTCCATGCATGAAAATCTTGTTTCTTGTTTATTTAATAATAATAATAATAATAATAATAATAATAATAATAAAACTAATAATAAAACATTTTATTTGTAACGCACTACAACATGCTGTACAGTAGAAGCATTTCTATAAAATCAAAGAAGGACTATAAAAACATCTTGACACTCCATAGGAAGATCACGGGTTATAAGTTCTGCTAGAGTTGAAGGTTTTAAGTAGTTTTTTGAAGCTCTCACTCGACTCTGGAGCCCTCAGATGGTCAGGGAGAGCATTCTATAAGCGAGGAGCAGCAGAACAGAAGGCTCGGTCCCCCATGGTGCTGAGTTTAGTTCTGGGGGGGAGGAGCCTGTTTGAACATATCGCTGTTGTTGGATCAAAACCTCGTATCTCCAAAATGCCAACTTTACAAGAGAAGGACGAAACATACCTTACTTTTAATGTAAGTCAATGAAACCAGACATCTTTCCAAGAAATTCTGAGTCGTTTCTGTTGGTCCATTCGTCATGAAATTTACATAAAATATAGAGGGGGTATTTTCAAATTATGTCAATAACTGAAAAATGACAAAAATGGAGATACGAGGTTTTGTTCTGACAGCAACGATATATTAGCCACAGATTCAGTCACTATAGCAGGACACTGTGCATAAGGGTGGGCTAAAGCCAAAACAACTAAAAAGACTAATCTGTGAAGTTTTCTTACCTCAGGCAAAAGAAATCACCATGAAGTAAAACACAAAGTCCTTCTCTAAGTCTGTAGCTGATAAAACCAGAAGAAAGAAGGATCTAAATAAGTGGCTTTCACTCCCACAGCTCCTGTAAGTCTTACTTGACATGAATTTGAATAGAACATTCAATGCTAGGTCTAGCATGTTAACAGCAGGGCTAATAATCTAACAATGAACAACAAGCAGTTTAACAGCCCAAAACTGCCGTGAGCGCATGGTGTCTGTGGCCAGGACCGCTCGGTGATCTGGGCTTTTCAGTGTGGCAACATTGTCGTTGACCAATCATGAGGCACGATCATACGTAATGTCCCCCCGCTGTGCCACCCCCAAAACTGGAATGTCAGTCAGGAAGAGCGATTACAAACAAACATTAAAAGCAAACAGGGCAACAGCAGGCCAGTCACAAATTCAGCATCAATCCAGAACGTGTCTAGAACACAACAGTCATCATGTAAGAACATGGAATAGTCCATTATAACTGACTGTGGGTGGCGCTGCACTGAAATGACTGAAAACAGCTGTTTACAAAATGAAGTACATGTTTCAGAACAGGTTATTTAACATCAACACAAAGAGTATCTAATCTGTATTTCATGGAGCCTTCGGCTGTTGGGGCCCATAGGCGGCTCCCTACGTTTGCCTGGTCTTAAGACCAGCCTTGGCTTAGCGCTGGGTGTCTAGGCACTGATAGACCTAATCTCAGTGGAGCTGGGCTTTAGAATGTAGTCATTTGAATCAGGTTCTCTGGTTCTAGGATCCAGTCTCTGAATGGCTGCATTTGATTGGTTGGTGTTGGGGTTTATACTCTGGTAGGCTGAATCTGATTGGTTGGTGTTGGGGTTTAGAGTCTCATAGACTGAATCTGATTGGATGGTGTTGGGGTTTAGACTCTGGTAGACTGGACTCATCACAATGTTTCGATTTTCAGGTGGATCATTTTCATAATCATCATCAGCCTGAAATTAGAGTAAAATAGGTGAAATTAGACGATCCTAAAGACAAACACTGCATAATCTACGACTCACTTAACTCACATTTATGTAACAGGCACAACTGTTCATTTCCGTTTTCTGTTAATTGTGAAAATGTTCTTTTATAATTATTCAGAGATTTTTGAACTTCATCCATTGACTTACTTTTTCATTAGATCTTGATTGTCTGCTGAAAAATCCAGAGTCTGCAGAAAGAGAGAAAACATCAGCTGTACAAATGTTCTATTCATTCCATCTCCACTAGAGGGAGTCAGTGGTTTTAACTAGGTCTATGAGCCTGGAAAGCCTCTCCTGTTTGCTACAGAGCAGCAGTCTCAGATATGAAGGTGGTCTGTATTAGAAATGGATATTCTGGATGTTCCTCTTATGTAAATCCTGTTATCTTCACTTTTACACTCTCACTTTTCTCATTTCACCTAGACTGAAGCTACATTATTCAATGGCTGCAATGCTGATTCCAGTATGTTGGTATCTGTTAGTCCTGTCTGAAGTTTTGCCTACTTTCAAACTTTCACCCTTTTTTTACCGTTTTTCTGCTTTCCTCTACAGAAAAGACAAGACCTGTGAAATACATTCATCCAAAGATGCATTCTAACCACTAAAATACACTAAGCCATGAATATTTGGCTGTTTTCATATGTTTTCAAATGGATTTGACACACAAATTTGACATGTACTTTTTCAGATATGCTTCCATACTTTCTGTGCATATACACTGTATCCAGGAAGAATTCACTACGCTTAACTTTTTCCACATTTTGTTATGTTACAGCTTTATTCCAAAATGGATTAAATTCATTTTTCCCCTCAAAATTTTACACACAATACCCCACAATGCCAAAGTGAAAAAAGTTTGTTTGAATGTTTTGTACATTTATTAAAATAAATAAATAAATAAATCACATGCACAAGTTTTCACAGCATTTGCTCAATACTTTGTTGAAGCACCTTTGGCAGCAATTACAGTCTTTTTGAATATGATGCTACAAGCTTGGCACCTATTTTTGGGCAGGTTCTCTCATTCTTCTTTGCAGAACCTCTCAAGCTCCATCAGGTTGGATGGGGAGCGTCGGTGCACAGCCATTTTCAGATCTCTCCAGAGATGTTCAAGCGGGTTAAAGTCTGGCTTGTGGCTGGGCCACTCAAGAACATTCACAGAGTTGTCCAGAAGCCACTCCTTTGTCATCTCGGCTGTGTGCTTAGGGTTATTGTCCTGTTCGGAGATGAAGCTTCACCCCAATCTGAAGTCCAGAGTGCTCTGGAGCAGGTTTTCTTCAATGATGTCTCTGTACATTGCCGCATTCATATTCCCTTCGACACTGACTAGTCTCACAGTTCCTTCTGCCGAAAAATAACCCCACAGCACGATGCTGCCACCTTCTGGAAGGTTCTCCTCTCTCCACAGAGCAATGCTGAAGCTCTGTCAGAGTGACCCTTGGGTTCTTGGTCACTTCCCTGACTGAGGCCCTTCTACCCTGATCACTCCGGTCAGCCAGCTCTAGGAAGAGTCCTGGTGGTTCCAAACGTCTTCCATTTATGGATGATGGAGGCCACTGTGCTCACTGGGAACTTCAATGCTGAAGAAATGTTTCTGTATCCTTCCCCAGATCTGTGCCTCGATACAATCCTGTCTCAGAGTTCTACAGATAATTCCTTGGACTTCCATGGCTTCGTTTGTGCTCTGACATGTTCTGTCAACTACGGGAACATATATAGACAGGTGTGTGCCTTTCCACATCATGTCCGATCAACTGGGTTTACCGCAGGTTGTCAAAACAACCTTGCTAAATTTACTTCGGGATCAAGTATCTATCTATCTATCTATCTATCTATCTATCTATCTATCTATCTATCTATCTATCTATCTATCTATCTATCTATCTATCTATCTATCTATCTATCTATCTATCTATCTATCTATCTATCTATCTATCTAACAACTGCAGGATGATCAGTGGAAACAGGAGGCACCTGAGCTCAATTTTGAGTGTCATAATAAAGGCTGTGAATTCTTATGTACAGGTGATTTTTGTTTTATATTTTTGCAAAACATTCAATCAAACCTTTTTCACTTTGTCGTTATGTGGTATTGTGTGTAGAATTTAGAGGGGAAAAATGAATTTGATCCAGTTTGGAATGAGGCTGTGAAGCACTGTGAAGCATGTTGAATACTTCCTAGATGCACTCTATCTGTGTGTACAGTACCTGTTTTCTTGCATCTCAGTTTATAGATCAGTGCTGATCCTCCAATCAGCAGCAGAGCCACACAGACACACACAGGGGTGATGATCACAGAGGAACCTGGAGATGAGAGACAACAGCAGCATTTCTGATTTTAACCATCAGTTATTATTTATATTTACATATGCATGAAGCAAAATGAGACAGCTGATTATAGAACAGAAGAGGATGTTTTGTCTATGTTTATTCATATATGGATGGAGCAATGTGAGATGGCTGAATATAGAATGATGATGTTTTAAAATAATGACAGAGTTCTTACTGAAATGTTCTTCATCAGCGACTCCTGATTTTCCTGTTGATGTGCATCTGTTAGACGTTGATGTTGGTGCCGTTGTTGGACTCCTGTAAGACACTGTCATTGATGTTCTTCTGGAAGACGTTGATGCTGTTGATGGTTTCATAGTCGTAGTTGGACCTGATGACATAAAGACGTATAAACATAGAGCAAAACCAATATGATAAAATTGAAAGCCTTATAAAGACATAGTAAAGACACTGACTGGCCTTTCTGACTTTAACTACTATAAATACATCTCTTCATATCTGGACAGACACGGTTGGACCAAATGACCAAACAGACAAACCACATCTAAACTGAGAGTCTAACTTCCTTTGTGCTCTGTGGTCTGAAGCTGATTCTCACACTCGGTGTAGAGCGCAAATGCTGGTCCCTTTAGGTTTACACAAGTTTTTTTCCAATATCAGTTGCAAATGCATTCAATTTCTGTCCTCATCATCAGTCAAATATGTTCCCAGCATGACAATAACAAACAAAAAAAGTGTAAATTATTTTATTAATAAATTATTTATTATTAGTTATAAATTATTGAAAACATTTTTACAGAAACTGTGAGGTGGTTTACAAACCAAATTAGAATCATTTGTTTACTGATTTATTATCTTCACTGAACACCAATAAACATTGACATGAAGTTAATGTGTCTCACCAGAAACCTGGAGCTGAGTCTCTGTAAAGAAGGAGTTGTAATTGACTGGTTTAGTTCTAATCCCAGCTCCACAGAAATAAACTCCTCCATCATCTTCTCTCACATCACTGATTCTCACGCTGAGAACTTTAGATCTTCTGTCTTCAGAGATGGAGAATCTGTCTCTCTGAGTCTCTGGAGACTCTGGGGATCTGATCACTTCAGAAAGAGTAAAACCATCCAGTTTAAATAAGAACTTGTAGTTTCTTTTAAACTCCTCTGGATATGAACAGCTGATGGTGACCGTCTCTCCCAGAAAACCAGATACAGTCTTTGGCCCCAAACAACACGGATCTGTCAATCATACAAAATAAATGAACTCCAATGGTGTCAGATGGAGAATCTCCAGGTCATCATGGCACATAAAATAGTTTCAGAAATAAATTTGTGACTTAATATTTTAGGATGTATTAGACTTTCTCACCTGAATTCACTTTCAAGTTCACAGTATGACTCCACCCTCCAGTTTCGCCACACTGATATAATCCAGCATCCTGTAAACTCAGGTTTGTGTACCTCACAAGAAAATCTTCAGCAAAGTGAAGTAAAGATAACCTGCCTCTTTGACTCCATGGGTTCTGGTCATATATGTATAAACACTCTCTTGGTGTCACTTTACAAAAATATTCATTAAACACTTCATTCTTTTGGTGACTGCAGTAGATCTGGACAATACCTCCTGGGTAGCCAATCACATCAGAGCAGCCCACTTGACCTGCCAATCAAATGGCACGTTTTCACTCATGTCTTGTAAAACTAAATTCAGCCAAGTTCTTTAAATTCTGCAGTTGTGCATCAAAATAACTGCAACTAAAAGCTTCAATCAAAGACATAAAACCTGAATCACATGTTCTTTTATAAAATACGTTGTGATCTAAACAAACAAATCAGCAACTTGCAGTAGAATAACTGACCTGAGATCAGGTAGAGGGTGAAGATGAGGAGGATCTTCATCCTGAACTGAACTTCAGCTTCACTGATCTCCACACAAACTCCAGCCAGTGTTTTCTTTTGTTCTCCTCAGAGTTGAAGTCTACTCTTCTCTGTAAGGTGTCGTCCTCTCTGTGTGTCTCTGTCTCTCTGGTTTGTTTCCTGTTTCTCTATTAAGAGTCTAAGTGGCTCAAACTCACAGCTCCTCCCCGTAGCATCACTGACTACAGACTAAATTAAGCACACAGGATATTTTGAGACAGGCGGCACGGTGGTGTGGTGGGTAGCGCTGTTGCCTCACAGCGAGGAGGGCCTGGGTTCAATCCCCTGGCTGGGTGGCCGGGGTTCTCCCTGTGCGTGGGTTTCCTCCCACAGTCCAAAGACATGCAGTCGGGCCAATTGGATATGCTACATTGCCCCTGGGTGTGAGTGTCTGTCTTCACTACAATGGACTGGTGACCTGTCCAGGGTGAATCCTGCCTTCCGCCCGATGACTGCTGGGATAGGCTCCAGCACCCCTCCGTGACACTGACGGTGAAACGGCTTGGAAGATGGATGGATGGATATTTTGAGATCATTGTTGTGCTGAGCTATTTCTAGATAACAGATTTCAGGTGCTCAACAGTTCGGGCTCTACTTTATCATGTTTTGTTTCATAATGTGTAAAATTTTTTCAGTGGTTAATAGGTCTGGACTGCAGACAAGCCAGTTTAGCACCTGAATTCTTCGAGAATGTGATAGTGTTGTCTTTCTGAAATCAGCAAGGCCTTCCCTGAAAAAGACGTCATCTGGATGGCACCATATGTTGCTCCAAAATCTGTATATATTGTTCAGCATTAATAGTGCTTTGACAGACGTGTCAGTCACCTATGAAATTGGTGTTTGAATTGTGCGCTAATAACAAGCCAAATAGTCTGTCCTCTTTAGCCCACTGGACACAGCATCCATGATGTCCAAAATGAAAGAATGATTTGTCACCCCACAGGACAATGTGCCACTTCACCTCCATCCATCTTAAGTCAGCTCAGACCCAGAGAAGGTGGCAGCATTTCTGGATCCTGTTTATATATGGTTTCTTCTTTGCATGGTAAAGTTTAACCTTGCAGTTGTGGATGCAGAGACAAACTGTGTTCACAGACAGCGGTTTTCAGAACTGTTCCTGATTTCCACTACAGAATTGTGGCTGTTTTTAATGCAGTGCTGCCTGAAGGCCTGACAATGACTGCTAGCTAGTATAGATATTCGGCCTCTTTACTTGCATGCACAGATTTCTCAGAGCTCTCTGAATCTTGTAGTGATATTATGTACCATCTCAGTCTCAGCTTTAACCTCTACAACCTGAAGTAGAATAACAGACCTGAGATCAGGCAGAGGGTGAAGATGGAACATGATGAAGGGTGAAGACTTCTCAGGTAAGAGTCAGTGTTCCTCAAACTCACAAAGTTTTAGGGTGACCTAAATGTTCATGACCTCCAGTTTGTTTGGATATTGACATAACCTTGGTTAGTTCACCCAGTACTGGCTTTTAAATGGCTCAAAATGAGTGGTGTTAGTAACTTCCTAGCATCACTATAAAACACTTCCTGTTTAGGAAAGCAGTAAAACAGTTTTAGAAACATTTCATTTCAGCACTCTAGTCCAGCTTCCCACATCACCCCCCATCTCCCTCGATCGAGCTGGAATGTATCGAATACCTGTGAGTGTTAAGGGTTACATATTAAGCCTGGTTGGATTCCAGGTGTAGTCAGACCACAATTCACCAATGTTCGAATGAAGACATGGCATTGGAGAAGGGATACTGGGTGAAGGTGCAGTGTGTTCACAGGAACATACACGATTATCTGGTTGTGCCAGTTACCTCTGAATTCAGGGTTAAACGCATAGAGTTAAGGTGCTGTTCCTCACCTTTCCCGTCTTTTGATTTTATTGGCCTCAGTTTCAGAGGCTAGTGAGACAGTTGGTAGAGGATGGGTCCTGCAGTACCATGGGCGAAAGTCCATGTGTGGCTGTAGAAACTCCTGGGTTCATCTAGGGCTGCTGTAATTCAGGGAGGGGAGAGAGATGGTTCCCCTGTCAGTGAGACAAATCCTATAAGACCTGGGGGACCACCCTCATTACACCCTATGGGGGTTTCGGCCCTGGGGGGGCCACCGTCTCATGGTCCATTTCTACTGGCCAGCATTCGCAGAGATGTATGCAGGTGGTGTGCGGCACACTGATATTTGTCAGTTTGTAAACCCCCAGCCATCCCAAAAGCACTATTGCACGCCCTCCTTTTAATTGAGGTCCTTTTGGGAAGAGTAGGAATGGACATCATTGCACCATTAGACAGAATTGCACAGGGTCATTGCTTTGTCTTTGTCGATTTGATCGATTTGGGTGTAATCGAGGAGTCGCACAGCGACTGTTTGGATCTGTGACTTTTCTACCGAACAGGCAATGCGGTGTCTAAATTCGATGCCTAGCCAATGCCACGTATTGATGAACTGCTTGATCGATTAGGTACAGCTCAATTTTATTCTACACTGGATTTAACCATGGGGTACTGGCAGATCCCCTTGACTCCAGTATCCCCTGAAAACACAGCCTTCTCCACACTGTTACTGGGTTACATCAATTTGTCACTCTTCCATTTGGGTTGTTTAGAGTTCATTGACTCTAAAGCTTCTTCCCTCCCTCTGTGCCTATGCCATTGCGTGTTTAGATGACATAATCACTCAGGGCCAACCCAAGGAAATGTTTGATTGGAGTAATCAACTGTTTGGTGCTCGGGTAGAGCCTCTGATTGACTGAATCTCATTGGCAGACGTTGGGTTCTAGGCTCTGGTAGACTGAATCTGATGGGTTGATTAAGCTAATAATTTAACCCCTTAAAATGACAGGCTTATTATATACTTACGTTTATTATTCCGTAACTACATGGGCTTCAGAGCAAGCTGGCTAAGTTATTCTTGGGTTATAGAAGTGTTTAAGAAATCCTTGGGCCTGCTAGTGGGGCTGAACCATCTAAGGGATTAAATAAGCCTTTCACTCCATATTTAGATCTTTATTATAAGCTGAAAATGCATGTTGAAACCTACAGTAAATCGGATGAGAGCAAGACTGATTTTATTTCATTTAGCCATGGATAAGGTGGATAACAGTGGCCTAAACTGAGCAGCTCCTGCAGCTAGGCTAAAACATTTTCATTAGCTAGCATCATTATGAGAGGTGCTAATAAAGAAAATAAATAATGCAGTCGATATTTTACATTTTGCATGATCAGTTAATTATATTTATAAACTCTCGTATTTATAGTATGTGGCTCTAAACGTGCTACAGTGTTATGAGAGTGGCGCTGTACGTATCTTTACGCTACTTTGGACCTCAGTGTCATTGTAACTAGCAGTACTTACTGCCATCCTGAGCAGCTCTGTTTTCTGTCCAAAAACAAAGCTAGTTTTAGGAGTTTAGAGACAAACTTTGCTTTTTTCCCATTTTTGAGTTTCATGCTGTGCTTATTTTTCTCCCTATGAACACAGTAAATCACATGGAGGAACCACCTCACTCTAATGCTAAACCCTGACTGCTGTGGAGGGAGAGTAAGCCCACTCTAGCGCCTGGGGTAAAAAGATGACAACTTCTTCTTCTTTCGGCTGCTCCCTTTAGGGGTCGCCACAGCGGATCATCTGCCTCCATCTTGCCCTATCCACTGCCTCCTCTATGTAACACTTGTGTGCAAGGGCTTTCACAAATGGTTATGCTAATGAACCAGTTCTAGGGCCGTTGGGAGTGGTGCAACTATAAATGACCAGAGACACACACATAAAAAGATTACGTTGGTGTTTAGTAAACAAAGGTTGTTTTTTTTTGACAGACAACAAGAACACCCAGTTGGCACAGATCTTTGGTTATCAAAAAAAAAAAACCAATCAGTTACATTTTTATACTACAATTTTACATTACGGTTATAATCCTCATAGTTCTTTATTTAGGATGTATTAGTTCAAGTTTAGTTAATGGCTGAGTTTATATTAATTATGGGTTTATTTGTGTTAGTTTAATTCAGTTAATTCACATTAAGTTTAGGTCAATATTGTCATTTCTTTCTAATTAATTATTTGCTTATTTAGTGTGGCTGTGGATTTTCTTTGCTTTGCAGGTTAAAAGGTAAGTATATCTATGTTTACAATTATCAATTGTATTTTTTTTCTTATTTGGGCTGAATATTGTCACTTAACCTATTTTCCTTCTTGCTAGGTTTTCTGGGATCCATTCACATTCTAACTCTTTAGCAACCCTTGTGAATACAACAATTAAATAAATGGAATAAAGTAACAAAATAAAATCAATCTTTTGCAGCTGAGAGGGTACTCCTAACCTCCCTCACTTTTTCAGGGGTTCAAATGACCAATAACAATTTACATAACACCCTTTAACACAACAGGAAGGAAAAGAAACCCTTGGTGCTCTTGATTCAGTCTATTCAGTGAATTACACTTCCCTTAATATTGTGTTCAAGCTCTCAGGACAGTCCTGTCCATAAATGTTCCAGGTTTTTTTAAAAAAAGGAAAAGATGTCTCTCCTTGAGATTAATGGAGTCTCTCGCCTTTTTCCGATACTCTAATTGTTCTGTTCAAAACTCAAGCAATCCAGGTCCGACCGTACAGGAGGAACCGGTTCAGCTTTTAGCTGTTAATAGGCCCAAAATCCGGGGTCGGCTCGCCATCTGGTGTCCGCTGCACTCACACTAGCTCCAGTGCACGATGCCCACACAGCTGTAACTCAGAGAAACTGGATTTCAGAGAAGGAGAAAACCCCGACCTGTTTTACAGGTCAAAGGGCACAAAATACTCCAGTTAATGTCCATTTGATACGACATTAGAAGAAATTCACCAGCTACAGCGCCGCGGGCTCCACAGCAGCAACACCATGGAGACAGGACAGCAGGCTGCTAGCTGTAGGCTAGCACTGACCTAGCTCCTTAACAAGCTCCCTTCACAAACCTCCACACAGCTAAACACAACAGACTCAGCCTCATTTAACAGCAGCACAGCACCACAGTGCACCATGTTAATGTAGTTTGAGAGAAACAGGCTGAATCTTATAACTTCAGCACTCGCTCTTCTCCCCTCTCCCTTCTGCTTCAGCCGTCTGTTCTCGAACTTTCCGCTCAGCGCTGTGGGGTTTTCTTAAAGGGGCAGCGCACTTTTGCTGCGCTGCATTCAGTAAATGTTTTTAATATTTTAACTATTTTAAGGAATTATAATATGAATTAGTTCCTGTTATCTGTTGATTAATTACTATTTCTGTAGTAATCTGTGTACTAATAGTTCAATATTTTAGAGTTTGTAATATCTTATTTCAATGTGGGTTACATCTACTTTTACACCAAACATCTCCATGTCCACCTTCACTACATCCATAAACCTTCTCTGAGGTCTACCTCTTCTCCTTCTGCCCGGCAGCTCCATCTCCAACATTCTTTGCCCAATATATCCACTATTCCTCCTCAACACATGTCCAAACCATCTCAACCTGGCCTCTCTGGCTTTATCTCCAAACTGCTCCACCTTCACCGTCCCTCTGATCTGCTCATTTCTAATCTTGTCCATCCTCGTCACTCCCAACGAAAATCTCAGCATCTTCATCTCCGCCACTTCCAGCTCAGCCTCCTGTCTTTTAGACAGAGCCAGTCTCCAAACCATCCATCATAGCAGGACGCACTACTGTCTTGTAAACCTTCCCTTTCACTCTTGCTGCTATCCTTCTGTCACACATCATCCCTGACACCCGTCTCCACCCACTCCATCCTGCCTGCACCCTCTTCTTCACCTCTTTTCTACACTGTCCATTGCGCTGGATGGTTGACCCAAGATATTTCAAGTCATCCACCTTTACGACCTCTACTCCTTGCATCTTCATCTTTCAACCTGCCTCCCTCTCATTCACACACATGTATAAAAAGAACAGCACTACAAAGTCAGATTAAAGCCATAATATATTTACTCTCTTTTTCCATGCATGAAAATCTTGTTTCTTGTTTATTTAATAATAATAATAATAATAATACATTTTATTTGTAACGCAATACAACATGCTGTACAGTAGAAGCATCTCTATAAAATCAAAGAAGGACTATAAAAACATCTTGACACTCCATAGGAAGATCACGGGTTATAAATTCTGCTAGAGTTGAAGGTTTTAAGTCGTTTTTTGAAGCTCTCACTCGACTCTGGTGCCCTCAGATGGTCAGGGAGAGCATTCCATAAGCGAGGAGCAGCAGAACAGAAGGCTCGGTCCCCCATGGTGCTGAGTTTAGTTCTGGGGGGAGGAGCCTATTTGAACATATCGCTGTTGTTGGATCAAAACCTCGTATCTCCAAAATGCCAACTTTACAAGAGAAGGACGAAACATACCTTACTTTCAATGTAAGTCAATGGAACCAGACGTCTTTCCAAGTAATTCTGAGTCGTTTCTGTTGGTCCATTCGTCATGAGATTTACATAAAATTTAGAGGGGGTATTTTCAAATTATGTCAATAACTGAAAAATGAAAAAAAAAAGGATTTACGAGGTTTTGTTCTGACAGCAATGATATATTAGCCACAGATTCAGTCACTATAGCAGGACACTGTGCATAAGGGTGGGCTAAAGCCAAAACAACTAAAAAGACTAATCTGTGAAGTTTTCTTCCCTCAGGCAAAAGAAATCACCATGAAATAAAACCCAAAGTCTTCTCTAAGTCTGTAGCTGGTAAAACCAGAAGAAAGAAGGATCTAAATAAGTGGCTTTCACTCCCACAGCTCCTGTAAGTCTTACTTGACATGAATTTCAATAGAACATTCAATGCTAGGCCTAGCATGTTAACAGCAGGGCTAATAATCTAACAATGAACAACAAGCATTTTAACAGCCCAAAACTGCCGTGAGCGCATGGTGTCTGTGGCCAGGACCGCTCGGTGATCTGGGCTTTTCAGTGTGGCAACACTGTCGTTGACCAATCATGAGGCACGATCATACGTAATGTCCCCCCGCTGTGCCACCCCCAAAACTGGAATGTCAGTCTGGAAGAGCGATTACAAACAAACATTAAAAGCAAACAGGGCAACAGCAGGCCAGTTACAAATTCAGCATCAATCCAGAACGTGTCCAGAACACAACAGTCATCATGTAAGAACATGGAATAGTCCATTATAACTGACTGCGGGTGGCACTGCACTGAAATGACTGAAAACAGCTGTTTACAAAATGAAGTACATGTTTCAGAACAGGTTATTTAACATCAACACAAAGAGTATCTAATCTGTATTTCATGGGGCCTTCGGGTGATGGGCCCCATAGGCGGCTCCCTACGTTTGCCTGGTCTTAAGACCAGCCCTGGCTTAGCGCTGGGAGTCTAGGGACTGATAGACCTAATCTCAGTGGAGCTGGGCTTTAGACTGTAGTCATTTGAATCAGGTTCTCTGGTTCTAGGATCCAGTCTCTGAATGGCTGAATTTGATTGGTTGGAGTTGGGGTTTAGAGTCTCATAGACTGAATCTTATTGGTTGGTGTTGGGGTTTAGAGTCTCATAGACTGAATCTGATTGGATGGTGTTGGGGTTTAGACTCTGGTAGGCTGAATCTGATTGGTTGGTGTTGGGGTTTAGGCTCTGTTAGGCTGAATCTGATTGGTTGGTGTTGGGGTTTAGGCTCTGGTAGACTGAATCTGATTGGTTGGTGTTGGGGTTTAGAGTCTCATAGACTGAATCTGATTGGTTGGTGTTGGGGTTTAGAGTCTCATAGACTGAATCTGATTGGATGGTGTTGGGGTTTAGACTCTGGTAGACTGGATAGATCTATCTATCTATCTATCTATCTATCTATCTATCTATCTATCTATCTATCTATCTATCTATCTATCTATCTATCTATCTATCTATCCATCCATCCATCCATCTATCTAATCTATCAACTGAAGGATAATCAGTGGAAACAGGAGGCACCTGAGCTCAATTTTGAGTGTCATAATAAAGGCTGTGAATTCTTATGTACAGGTGATTTTTCTTTTATATGTTTGCAAAACATTCAATCAAACCTTTTTCACTTTGTTGTCATGTGGTATTGTGTGTAGAATTTAGAGGGGAAAAATGAATTTGATCCCGTTTGGAATGAGGCTGTGAAGCACTGTGAAGCACATTGAATACTTTCTGGATCCACTCTATCTGTGTACAGTACCTGTTTTCTTGCATCTCAGTTTATAGATCAGTGCTGATCCTCCAATCAGCAGCAGAGCCACACAGACACACACAGTGATGATGATCACAGAGGAACCTGGAGATGAGAGACAACAGCAGCATTTCTGATTTTAACCATCAGTTATTATTTATATTTACATATGCATGAAGCAAAATGAGACAGCTGATTATAGAACAGAAGAGGATGTTTTGTCTATATGTTTATTCATGTATGGATGGACCAATGTGAGATGGCTGAATATAGAATGATGATGTTCTATAATAATGAAATAATGAATGAGTTCTTGCTGAAATGTTCTTCATCAGTGACTGCTGATTTTCCTGTTGATGTGCTCCTGTTAGATGCTGTTGTTGGTGGTGCTCTTGTTGGGCTCCTGTAAGACGCTGTCGTTGATGTTCTTCTGGGAGATGTTGTTGTTGAGGCTGTTGATGGTTTCATAGTCGTAGTTGGACCTGATGACATAAAGACGTATAAACACAGAGCAAAACCAATATGATAAAAGTGAAAGCCGTATAAAGACACAGTAAAGACACTGAGTGGCCTTTCTGACTTTAACTACTATAAATACATTTCTTCATATCTGGACAGACACGGTTGGAACAAATGACCAAACAGACGAACCACATCTAAACTGAGAGTCTAACTTCCTTTGTGCTCTGTGGGCTGAAGCTGATTCTCACACTCGGTGTAGAGCGCAAATACTGGTCCATTTAGGTTTACACAAGTTTTTTTCCAATATAAGGTGCAAATGCATTCAATTTCTCTCCTCATCATCAGTCAAAAATGTTCCCAACATGACAATAACATAAACAAAAAAAGTGTAAAGTATTTTATTAATAAATTATTTATTATTAGTTATAAATTATTGAAAACATTTTTACAGAAACTGTGAGGTGGTTTACAAACCAAATTAGAATGTTTTGTTTAATGATTTATTATCTTCACTGAACACCAATAAACATTGACATGAACTTAATGTGTCTCACCAGAAACCTGGAGCTGAATCTCTGTAAAGAAGGAGTTATAAATGACTGATCTAGTTCCAAACCCAACTCCACAGAAATAAACTCCTCCATCATCTTCTCTCACATCACTGATTCTCACGCTGAGAACTTTAGATCTTCTGTCTTCAGAGATGGAGAATCTGCCTTTCTGAGTCTCTGGACTCTCTGTGGATCTGATCACTTCAGTAAAACCTTCATCATCCTGTTTGAGCAAGAACTCGTAATTTCTTTTAAACTCCTCTGGATATGAACAGCTGATGGTGACCGTCTCTCCCAGATAACCAGCCATAGTCTCTGGCCCCAAACAACATGGATCTGTTCATCATACAAAATAAATGAACTCCAATGATGTCAGATGGAGAATCTCCAGGTCATCATGGCACACAAAATACTTTCAGAAATAACTTTATGACTTAATATTTTAGGATGTATTAGACGTTCTCACCTGAGTTCACTTTCAGGTTCACATCATGAATCCACCCTCCAGCCTCTCCACACTGATATAATCCAGCATCCTGTAAACTCAGGTTTGTGTACCTCACAAGAAAACCTTCAGCATAGTGAAGTAAAGATAACCTTGCCTCTTTGACTTCCTGGGTTCTGGACGTCTATGTATAACACTCTCTTGGTGTCACTTTACAAAAATATTCATTAAACACTTCATGCTTATGGTGATTGCAGTAGATCTCAACAATACCTCCTGGGTAGCCAATCACATCAGAGCAGCCCACTTGACCTGCCAATCAAATGGCACGTTTTCACTCATGTCTTGTAAAACTAATTTCAACCAAGTTCTTTAAATTCTGCAGTTGTGCATCAAAATAACTGCAACTAAAAGCTTCAATCAAAGACAAAAAACCTGAATCACATGTTCTTTTATAAAATACGTTGTGATCTAAACACACAAATCAGCAACTTGAATTAGAATAACTGACCTGAGATCAGGTAGAGGGTGAAGATGAGGAGGATCTTCATCCTGAACTGATCTCCACACAAACTCCAGCCAGTGTTTTCTTTAGTTCTCCTCAGAGTTGAAGTCTACTCTTCTCTGTAAGGTGTCGTCCTCTCTGTCTCTCTCTGTCCCTCAGGTTTGCTTGGTTCCTGTGGCTCAAACTCAAAGCTCCTCCCATCAGCGTCACTGGCCACAGACTAAATTTAACACACAGGATATTGAGATCATCTTTGTGCTGAGATATTTCTACATAACATAGTAACCACAGTAAAGAGACTGTCATAGACGCATATATATATATATATACGTAGTTGAATTTTACCTTGTTCTTCAGTGGTCAGGACCCCCAAGGACCCTCACAGAGCAGGTACTATTTGGGAGGTGGATCATTCTCAGCACTGACGTGATACTGATGTGGTGGTGGTGTGTTGATGTGTGCTGTGCTGGTCTGAGTGCTGGTGACAGCAGTGCTGCTGGAGTTTTTAGACACTGTGTCCACTCACTGTCCACTCTATTAGACACTCCTACCTTGTCGGTCCACCTTGTAGATGTAAAGTCAGAAACGACAGCTCATCTGCTGCTGCACAGTTTGTGTTGGTCATCCTCTAGTCCTTCATCAGTGGTCACAGGACGCTGTCCACAGTGACACTGACGTGTTTAAAAACTCCAGCAGCACTGCTGTGTCTGATCCACTCAGACCAGCACAACACAGACTAACACACCACCACCACGTCAGTGTTACTGCAGTGCTGAGAATGACCCACCACCCAAATAGTACCTGCTCTGTGAGGGTCCATGGTGGTAAATCCAGTTGATTGGACATGATGTGGAAAGGCACACACCTGTCTATACATGGTCCCATAGTGGACAGTACATGTCAGAGCACAAACCAAGCCATGAAGTCCAAGGAATTGTCTGTAGACCTCCAAGACAGGATTGTATCGAGGCACAGATCTGGGGAAGGGTACAGAAATATTTCTGCAGCATTGAAGGTCCCAATGAGCACAGTGGCCTCCATCATCCACAAATGGATGAAGTTTGGAACCACCAGGACCACCTCTTCCTAGAGCTGACCGCCTGGCCAGTCTGAGTGAATAGAAGGGCCTTAGTCAGGGAGGTGACCCAGAACCTAAGGGTCACTCTGACAGAGCTTCAGCATTGTTCTGTGGAGAGAGGAGAACCTTCCAGAAGGGCAACCATTTCTGCAGCAATCCAACAATCAGGCCTGTATTGTAGAGTGGACAGATGGAAGCCACTCCTCAGTAAAAGGCACAAGACGGTCTGCTTGGAGTTTACCAAAAGGCACCTGAAGTACTCTCAGACCATGAGAAACAACATTCTCTGGTCTGATTAAACAAAGACCCTTTGGCCTGAATGCCAAGCTCGGTGAATGTTCTTGAGTGGCCCAGCCAGAGCCCAGACTTGAACTCGATTGAACATCTCTGGAGAGAACTGAAAATGGCTGTGCACCAATGCTCTCCATCCAATCTGATGGAGCTTGAAAGGTTCTGCGAAGAAGAATGAGAGAACCTGCCCAGAAATAGGTGCCAAGCTTGTAGCATCATACTCAAAAAGACTTGAGGCTGTAATTGCTGCCAAAGGTGCTTCAACAAAATATTGAGCAAAGGCTGTGAAAACTTATATGCATGTGATTTTTAACTATTTTTTTATTTTATGTTTTTATTCAATTCACTTTGTCATTATGGGGTATTGTGTGTAGAAGTTGGAGGAAAAAAAAATAACTTGGTCGATTTTGGAATAAAGCTGTAACATAACAAAATGTGGAAAAAGTGAAGCGCTGTGAATTCTTTCGGGATGTGCTCTATAGGATAGGAAGTATACAAAGGAGATCAGAAGTCTAAGACCACATTTTTGATTCTAAAATTTTATTTCATTTTAATTTAAATCTGGAAATGAACAAGTTTTAGAATCTTGAAAAAATTCAAACACAAATGTTATAAAAGTTAAAATGAAAAAAAAAACATTTGAAATTCTACCCTATTTCTGGGTCATTATTCAAATTAAGCAGATTTGTGTTTTGATAAGGCTTTTATACTATAAGTTCAGATTTTTTTTTACTCTGTTTTTCCATGGATGCTCGAATGATTCTCAGGTGGATCTGATCTGCACATTAGAGACTTTTTAAACAAGCTTGCGGAGTCAATGCTAGCTTGAGCTTGTAATCAAAGCGAAATGGGGACACACTGCAACATACCAGGAAATGCTCTTTAACAAATTCTTGACACTTTGGTAGCCAGGGCTGTGAAAGAAGCTATTGCTGCCACTCTTGTACCTCGGTTGGCATCTCTGGAGAGCGAGATATCTTCTGCGCATGGAACATTAAAAGAGGCTAGCAGCAGATCTTGAACTTCAAGGCAGTTGGGTTTAAAAGACGCAGTCCACCGTTGATTCTCTACAAGTGGCAGTTCACTCAAACAAGCGAGATTAGTAACACAGTTAACAACCTGGCCAAGATGGGAGTCAAGTTGATGGAACTACAGGAAAGGACTCAAAGGAACAATCAGGAAATCAAAGGGAGTGTTGATACTAGTAAACAGGACACTTCCACTAACCTTCATTATAGTTTCAGTGATGAGGTCGGGAGATTTGTAGTACTAGTTGTTACTGTTTGTCAGGTCAGAATAGCAGTAGCATCAGTGTATGCACCCAATGATTATTCAGGAAATGTAATACAATTTTGGGAATATCAGAATTAGGTGACTTTAATTGGACCATAAATGAACTTGACAAGACGTCCATTAACTATAATGAACTAATAGCAAGTAAAGCTCTCAGAGACATTATTTCTGACCTACATTTTCTAGATATACTGTGCCTGTAAAATACACATAATAACAGGAATTTTATTATTATATATTTATATATTGTATATTTTTTCTAATAGACATCTTTCTCTAGTATTAGTTTTATAAGTCTGTCCCCTGTTAATTCAGCCCAAGCAGATATTCTATCCATCTTGCTTTCAGATCAGGCTCCTGTTGTGTGTTCACTTTTTTTTCCCTGAGTTTATACACACAAAACCACAAGATGACGCTTCAACATCTCTTTATTACTGAACGGTACCTTTCTATAGCAAATACATGCAAGGATGGTAGAATGTCTTGAGATTATCAGTGCACAATGTGATAAACCTCAGATTCCTTGGGAAGCAACAAAACATTTTTTGTTACTTTTGCCTCCAATACAAAATTATTACAAAGATTTTGACTCAATCCAAATTCCTATGGAGCAGTAAATGCCCTAGAATAAGTTTAGCTACTTTACAGCGATCTAAACTAAACGGTGGTCTTTCCCTTCCAAACTAACTATTATCACTGGGCATTTCAAATGAGAGTTCTTGATGTATGGATGGACCAACACACGAGTGTTCCTTTGAGATGTGTTGAAGAATCTTTAGCAAAACCTCATAGATTACTTATTGTTTACTGGAAATGGTAGGACAAATTGTAATGTCCAACTCCCTGAGCATCTGGAGAAAAGAGGGGAGGTTCATGGGCGTTTCACTCCAAATCGGTTTACAGACTCCTTTATGGAAAAATTTCAAGATTTTGATTAGGGGTAAACCATTTTGTAATTCTCTTTGGTTTTCTCAAGATATGAATAAAGTACAGAATATGTGTGGTGATAATGGTTTGCTGTCATTTCAGGAGGTTCAGATGCATTTTAATCCTCCAGCTTCTTTATACTTTGTTTATTTACAACTTTGTCCTTCACTTCGAGCCTGTGGAGTTCTCTGGGCCAACACTCTCAACACTCACCCCTTGCTAGATGGGATAAGACAACTGGACAATCTACGGGGCAGAGTATAGTTTATTTCCAAAACTTTGGTAGACCATCATATAAAGCAGTTAGCAGTCGACCAACTGTGGGAACGAGAGCTTTCCTGTTCTGGTCCTTCCTTAGATTGGAATACTATGGGTAAATTTAAGTCACTCCTCTAAAAGTTTGGCGCATCAGTTTATAAATATATATATATATATATATATATATATATATATATATATATATATATATATATATATATGTGTTCTGGGAATGTTCTAAAGTAGCAGATATATATACAGTAGATATATTATCTAAAGTACTTGATCTAAGTGATCCACTGTCGCCACATTTGTCTTTTAAATGATGACTGATTACAGTGTCCTGTTGAGTAATCTTTTTTTTGCATCGTCTATAGAGCCTGTACAGCAGAGCCATATCTAGGATAAATGTCTAGTGAGTTAGTGAGGAAAAGTACCCAGCATCACACAACGAATAACACCAACTACATTGCTTTTTATTGGCTCCATAATGATGTACATTTGCCTTTTATCTGTTCCTTTTATGTTTCTCTAATCTTTTATGGACTGACAATATTGTTATTTTACACCTGTGACTGAGGGGTTGGGCTGCATTGAAATTACTAAGAAAACAAAGCTTACATTGCAAATAAAAGCTGTTTTTAAAACATATGTATTTATGCGTCAGAATAGGTTATTTAGCAACAACACAAAGAGAACCTAGTTTGTTTTTCAGCCTTTGGCTGATGGGGGCCCTAGGCAGCTGCCTACTTTAGCCTTGTACAAAGACTGCCCCTGGGTTGGTGTTGGAGCTTTGGTAGACCTGATCTGACCAAGTGGTGTTGAGCTTTTGACTGTAGTAATCTGAATCTGGATCTCTGCTTCTGGGATCCGGGCTCTGGTAGACTGAATCTGATTGGTTGGTGTTAGGGTTTAGACTCTGGTAGACCGAATCTGATTGGATGGTGTTGGGGTTTAGGCTCTGGTAGACTGAATCTGATTGGTTGTTGTTTAGACTTTGGTAGACTGAATCCGATTGGCTGGTGTTGGGTTTAGACTCTGGTATGCTGAATCGGATTGGTTGATGTTGGGGGTTTAGAGTCTGGTAGACTGAATCTGATTGGTTAGTGTTGGGGTTTAAACTCTGGTAGACTGAATCTAATTGGTTGATGTTGGGGTTTAGACTCTGATAGACTGAATCTGATTGGATGGTGTTGGGGTTTAGGCTCTGGTAGACTGAATCTGATTGGTGGTGGTTTAGACTTTGGTAGACTGAATCTGATTGGCTGGTGTTGGGTTTAGACTCTGGTATGCTGAATCGGATTGGTTGATGTTGGGGGTTTAGAGTCTGGTAGACTGAATCTGATTGGTTAGTGTTGGGGTTTAAACTCTGGTAGACTGAATCTAATTGGTTGATGTTGGGGTTTAGACTCTGATAGACTGAATCTGATTGGATGGTGTTGGGGTTTAGGCTCTGGTAGACTGAATCTGATTGGTTGGTGTTGGGGTTTAGACTCTGGTAAACTGAATCTGATTGGTTGGTGTAGTGGTGTAGGCTCTGGTAGACTGGACTCATCACGATGTTTCGATTTCTAGGTGGATCATTTTCATAATCATCATCAGCCTGAAATTAGAGTAAAATAGGTGAAATTAGACGATCCTAAAGACAAACACTGCATAATCTACGACTCACTTAACTCACATTTATGTAACAGGCACAACTGTTCATTTCTATTTTCTGTTAATTGTGAAAATGTTCTTTTATAATTATTCAGAGATTTTTGACCTTCATCCACTGACTTACGTTTTCATTAGTTCTTGATTTTCTGCTGAAAAATCCAGAGTCTGCAGAAAGAGAGAAAACATCAGCTGTACAAATGTTCTATTCATTCCATCTCCACTAGAGGGAGTCAGTGGCTTTAACTAGGTCTATGAACCTGGAAAGCCTCTCCTACCCTTTTTTACAGATTTTCTGCTTTCCTCTACAGAAAAGACAAGACCTGTGAAATACATTCATCCAAAGATGCATTCTAACCACTAAAATACACTAAGCCAAGAATATTTGGCTGTTTTCATATGTTTTCAAATATTTGACACACAAACTTAACATCCATCCATCCATCCATCCATCCATCCATCCATCCATCTATCGATCTATCAACTGAAGGATGATCAGTGGAAACAGGTGGTATTGTGTGTAGGATTTAGAGGGGAAAAATTAATTTGATCCAGTTTGGAATGAGGCTGTGAAGCACTGTGAAGCACATTGAATACTTTCTGGATCCACTCTATCTGTGTACAGTACCTGTTTTCTTGCATCTCAGTTTATAGATCAGTGCTGATCCTCCAATCAGCAGCAGAGCCACACAGACACACACAGGGGTGATGATCACAGAGGAACCTGGAGATAAGAGACAACAGCAACTTTTCTGATTTTAACCATCAGTTATTATTTATATTTACATATGCATGAAGCAAAATGAGACAGCTGATTATAGAACAGAAGAGGATGTTTTGTCTATGCTTATTCATATATGGATGGACCAATGTGAGATGGCTGAATACAGAATGATGATGTTTTAAAATAATGACAGAGTTCTTACTGAAATGTTCTTCATCAGCGACTCCTGATTTTCCTGTTGATGTGCATCTGTTAGACGTTGATGTTGGTGCTGTTGTTGGGCTCCTGTAAGACACTGTCGTTGATGTTCTTCTGGAAGACGTTGTTGAGGCTGTTGATGGTTTCATAGTCGTAGTTGGACCTGATGACATGAAGACGTATAAACACAGAGCAAAACCAATATGATAAAAGTGGAAGCCTTATAAAGACACAGTATAGACACTGACTGGCCTTTCTGACTTTAACTAGTGTAAATACATTTCTTCATATCTGGACAGACACGGTTGGAACAAATGACCAAACAGACAAACCACATCTAAACTGAGAGTCTAACTTCCTTTGTGCTCTGTGGTCTGAAGCTGATTCTCACACATGGTGTAGAGTGCAAATACTGGTCCCTTTAGGTTTACACAAGTTTTTTTTCCAATATCAGTTGCAAGTGCATTAAATTTCTGTCCTCATCATCAGTCAAATATGTCCCCAGCATGACAATAACAAACAAAAAAGTGTAAATTATTTTATTAATAAAGGGGGCAGTCGTGGGCTGGAGGTGAGGGATCTAGCCCTGTGACTGGAAGGTTGCCGGTTCAATCCCCAGCGCCGACAGTCCATGACTGAGGTGTCCTTGAGCAAGACACCTAACCCCCAATTGCTCCCCGGGCGCCGTGGGTAGGGCTGCCCACCGCTCCGGGCAAGTGTGCTCACTGCCCCCTAGTGTGTGTGTGGTGTTTCACTTGCATGGATGGGTTAAATGCGGAGATGCAATTTCCCCGGTTGTGGGATCAAAACAGTATCACATAAAACTTAAATTATTTATTATTAGTTATAAATTATTGAAAACATTTTTACAGAAACTGTGAGGTGGTTTACAAACCAAATTAGAATCTTTTGTTTACTGATTTATTATCTTCACTGAACACCAATAAACATTGACATGAAGTTAATGCGTCTCACCAGAAACCTGGAGCTGAATCTCTGTAAAGAAGGAGTTGTAACCGACTGGTTTAGTTCCAATCCCAACTCCACAGAAATAAACTCCTCCATCATCTTCTCTCACATCACTGATTCTCACGCTGAGAACTTTAGATCTTCTGTCTTCAGAGATGGAGAATCTGCCTTTCTGAGTGTCTGGAGACTCTGTGGATCTGATCACTTCAGTAAAACCTTCAACATCCTGTTTAAATAAGAACTTGTAGTTTCTTTTAAACTGCTCTGGATATGAACAGCTGATGGTGACCGTCTCTCCCAGATAACCAGCCACAGCCTCTGGCCCCAAACAACACGGATCTGTTCATCATACAAAATAAATGAACTCCAATGATGTCAGATGGAGAATCTCCAGGTCATCATGGCACACAAAATACTTTCAGAAATAACTTTATGACTTAATATTTTAGGATGTATTAGACGTTCTCACCTGAGTTCACTTTCAGGTTCACATCATGAATCCACCCTCCAGCCTCTCCACACTGATATAATCCAGCATCCTGTAAACTCAGGTTTGTGTACCTCACAAGAAAACCTTCAGCATAGCGAAGTAAAGATAACCTGCCTCTTTGACTCCCTGGGTTTTGGACGTCTATGTATAAACACTCTCTTGGTGTCACTCTACAAAAATATTCATTAAACACTTCTTTCTTTTCGTGACTGCAGTAGATCTGGACAATACCTCCTGGGTAGCCAATCACATCAGAGCAGCCCACTTGACCTGCCAATCAAATGGCACATTTTCACTCATGTCTTGTAAAACTAAATTCAACCAAGTTCTTTAAATTCTGCAGTTGTGCATCAAAATAACTGCAACTAAAAGCTTCAATCAAAGACATAAAACCTGAATCACATGTTCTTTTATAAAATACGTTGTGATCTAAACAAACAAATCAGCAACTTGCAGTAGAATAACTGACCTGAGATCAGGTAGAGGGTGAAGATGAGGAGGATCTTCATCCTGAACTGAACTTCACTGATCTCCACACAAACTCCAGCCAGTGTTTTCTTTAGTTCTCCTCAGAGTTGAAGTCTACTCTTCTCTGTAAGGTGTCGTCCTCTCTGTCTCTCTCTGTCCCTCAGGTTTGCTTGGTTCCTGTGGCTCAAACTCAAAGCTCCTCCCATCAGCGTCACTGGCCACAGACTAAATTTAACACACAGGATATTGAGATCATCTTTGTGCTGAGATATTTCTACATAACATAGTAACCACAGTAAAGAGACTGTCATAGACGCATATATATATATATATACGTAGTTGAATTTTACCTTGTTCTTCAGTGGTCAGGACCCCCAAGGACCCTCACAGAGCAGGTACTATTTGGGAGGTGGATCATTCTCAGCACTGACGTGATACTGATGTGGTGGTGGTGTGTTGATGTGTGCTGTGCTGGTCTGAGTGCTGGTGACAGCAGTGCTGCTGGAGTTTTTAGACACTGTGTCCACTCACTGTCCACTCTATTAGACACTCCTACCTTGTCGGTCCACCTTGTAGATGTAAAGTCAGAAACGACAGCTCATCTGCTGCTGCACAGTTTGTGTTGGTCATCCTCTAGTCCTTCATCAGTGGTCACAGGACGCTGTCCACAGTGACACTGACGTGTTTAAAAACTCCAGCAGCACTGCTGTGTCTGATCCACTCAGACCAGCACAACACAGACTAACACACCACCACCACGTCAGTGTTACTGCAGTGCTGAGAATGACCCACCACCCAAATAGTACCTGCTCTGTGAGGGTCCATGGTGGTAAATCCAGTTGATTGGACATGATGTGGAAAGGCACACACCTGTCTATACATGGTCCCATAGTGGACAGTACATGTCAGAGCACAAACCAAGCCATGAAGTCCAAGGAATTGTCTGTAGACCTCCAAGACAGGATTGTATCGAGGCACAGATCTGGGGAAGGGTACAGAAATATTTCTGCAGCATTGAAGGTCCCAATGAGCACAGTGGCCTCCATCATCCACAAATGGATGAAGTTTGGAACCACCAGGACCACCTCTTCCTAGAGCTGACCGCCTGGCCAGTCTGAGTGAATAGAAGGGCCTTAGTCAGGGAGGTGACCCAGAACCTAAGGGTCACTCTGACAGAGCTTCAGCATTGTTCTGTGGAGAGAGGAGAACCTTCCAGAAGGGCAACCATTTCTGCAGCAATCCAACAATCAGGCCTGTATTGTAGAGTGGACAGATGGAAGCCACTCCTCAGTAAAAGGCACAAGACGGTCTGCTTGGAGTTTACCAAAAGGCACCTGAAGTACTCTCAGACCATGAGAAACAACATTCTCTGGTCTGATTAAACAAAGACCCTTTGGCCTGAATGCCAAGCTCGGTGAATGTTCTTGAGTGGCCCAGCCAGAGCCCAGACTTGAACTCGATTGAACATCTCTGGAGAGAACTGAAAATGGCTGTGCACCAATGCTCTCCATCCAATCTGATGGAGCTTGAAAGGTTCTGCGAAGAAGAATGAGAGAACCTGCCCAGAAATAGGTGCCAAGCTTGTAGCATCATACTCAAAAAGACTTGAGGCTGTAATTGCTGCCAAAGGTGCTTCAACAAAATATTGAGCAAAGGCTGTGAAAACTTATATGCATGTGATTTTTAATTATTTTTTTATTTTATGTTTTTATTCAATTCACTTTGTCATTATGGGGTATTGTGTGTAGAAGTTGGAGGAAAAAAAAATAACTTGGTCGATTTTGGAATAAAGCTGTAACATAACAAAATGTGGAAAAAGTGAAGCGCTGTGAATTCTTTCGGGATGTGCTCTATAGGATAGGAAGTATACAAAGGAGATCAGAAGTCTAAGACCACATTTTTGATTCTAAAATTTTATTTCATTTTAATTTAAATCTGGAAATGAACAAGTTTTAGAATCTTGAAAAAATTCAAACACAAATGTTATAAAAGTTAAAATGAAAAAAAAAACATTTGAAATTCTACCCTATTTCTGGGTCATTATTCAAATTAAGCAGATTTGTGTTTTGATAAGGCTTTTATACTATAAGTTCAGATTTTTTTTTACTCTGTTTTTCCATGGATGCTCGAATGATTCTCAGGTGGATCTGATCTGCACATTAGAGACTTTTTAAACAAGCTTGCGGAGTCAATGCTAGCTTGAGCTTGTAATCAAAGCGAAATGGGGACACACTGCAACATACCAGGAAATGCTCTTTAACAAATTCTTGACACTTTGGTAGCCAGGGCTGTGAAAGAAGCTATTGCTGCCACTCTTGTACCTCGGTTGGCATCTCTGGAGAGCGAGATATCTTCTGCGCATGGAACATTAAAAGAGGCTAGCAGCAGATCTTGAACTTCAAGGCAGTTGGGTTTAAAAGACGCAGTCCACCGTTGATTCTCTACAAGTGGCAGTTCACTCAAACAAGCGAGATTAGTAACACAGTTAACAACCTGGCCAAGATGGGAGTCAAGTTGATGGAACTACAGGAAAGGACTCAAAGGAACAATCAGGAAATCAAAGGGAGTGTTGATACTAGTAAACAGGACACTTCCACTAACCTTCATTATAGTTTCAGTGATGAGGTCGGGAGATTTGTAGTACTAGTTGTTACTGTTTGTCAGGTCAGAATAGCAGTAGCATCAGTGTATGCACCCAATGATTATTCAGGAAATGTAATACAATTTTGGGAATATCAGAATTAGGTGACTTTAATTGGACCATAAATGAACTTGACAAGACGTCCATTAACTATAATGAACTAATAGCAAGTAAAGCTCTCAGAGACATTATTTCTGACCTACATTTTCTAGATATACTGTGCCTGTAAAATACACATAATAACAGGAATTTTATTATTATATATTTATATATTGTATATTTTTTCTAATAGACATCTTTCTCTAGTATTAGTTTTATAAGTCTGTCCCCTGTTAATTCAGCCCAAGCAGATATTCTATCCATCTTGCTTTCAGATCAGGCTCCTGTTGTGTGTTCACTTTTTTTTCCCTGAGTTTATACACACAAAACCACAAGATGACGCTTCAACATCTCTTTATTACTGAACGGTACCTTTCTATAGCAAATACATGCAAGGATGGTAGAATGTCTTGAGATTATCAGTGCACAATGTGATAAACCTCAGATTCCTTGGGAAGCAACAAAACATTTTTTGTTACTTTTGCCTCCAATACAAAATTATTACAAAGATTTTGACTCAATCCAAATTCCTATGGAGCAGTAAATGCCCTAGAATAAGTTTAGCTACTTTACAGCGATCTAAACTAAACGGTGGTCTTTCCCTTCCAAACTAACTATTATCACCGGGCATTTCAAATGAGAGTTCTTGATGTATGGATGGACCAACACACCAGTGTTCCTTTGAGATGTGTTGAAGAATCTTTAGCAAAACCTCATAGATTACTTATTGTTTACTGGAAATGGTAGGACAAATTGTAATGTCCAACTCCCTGAGCATCTGGAGAAAAGAGGGGAGGTTCATGGGCGTTTCACTCCAAATCGGTTTACAGACTCCTTTATGGAAAAATTTCAAGATTATGATTAGGGGTAAACCATTTTGTAATTCTCTTTGGTTTTCTCAAGATATGAATAAAGTACAGAACATGTGTGGTGATAGTGGTTTGCTGTCATTTCAGGAGGTTCAGATGCATTTTAATCCTCCAGCTTCTTTATACTTTGTTTATTTACAACTTTGTCCTTCACTTCGAGCCTGTGGAGTTCTCTGGGCCAACACTCTCAACACTCACCCCTTGCTAGATGGGATAAGACAACTGGACAATCTACGGGGCAGAGTATAGTTTATTTCCAAAACTTTGGTAGACCATCATATAAAGCAGTTAGCAGTCGACCAACTGTGGGAACGAGAGCTTTCCTGTACTGGTCCTTCCTTAGATTGGAATACTATGGGAAAATTTAAGTCACTCCTCTAAAAGTTTGGCGCATCAGTTTATATATATATATATATATATATATGTTCTGGGAATGTTCTAAAGTAGCAGATATATATACAGTAGATATATTATCTAAAGTACTTGATCTAAGTGATCCACTGTCGCCACATTTGTCTTTTAAATGATGACTGATTACAGTGTCCTGTTGAGTAATCTTTTTTTTGCATCGTCTATAGAGCCTGTACAGCAGAGCCATATCTAGGATAAATGTCTAGTGAGTTAGTGAGGAAAAGTACCCAGCATCACACAACGAAAACACCAACTACATTGCTCTTTACTTGCTCCATAATTATGTACATTTGCCTTTTATCTGTTCCTTTTATGAACTGACAATATTGTTATTTTACACCTGTGACTGAGGGGTGGGGCTGCATTGAAATTACTAAGAAAACAAAGCTTACATTGCAAATAAAAGCTGTTTTTAAAACATATGTATTTATGCGTCAGAATAGGTTATTTAGCAACAATACAAAGAGAATCTAGTTTGTTTTTCAGCCTTTGGCTGATGGGGGCCCTAGGCGGCTGCCTACTTTAGCCTTGTACAAAGACTGCCCCTGGGTTGGTGTTGGAGCTTTGGTAGACCTGATCTGACTAAGTGGTGTTGAGCTTTAGACTGTAGTAATCTGAATCTGGATCTCTGCTTCTGGGATCCGGGCTCTGGTAGACTGAATCTGATTGGTTGGTGTTAGGGTTTAGACTCTGGTAGACTGAATCTGACTGGCTGGTGTTGGGGTTTAGACTCTGGTAGACTGAATCTGATTGGTGGTGGTTTAGACTTTGGTAGACTGAATCTGATTGGCTGGTGTTGGGTTTAGACTCTGGTATGCTGAATCGGATTGGTTGATGTTGGGGGTTTAGAGTCTGGTAGACTGAATCTGATTGGTTAGTGTTGGGGTTTAAACTCTGGTAGACTGAATCTAATTGGTTGATGTTGGGGTTTAGACTCTGATAGACTGAATCTGATTGGATGGTGTTGGGGTTTAGGCTCTGGTAGACTGAATCTGATTGGTTGGTGTTGGGGTTTAGACTCTGGTAAACTGAATCTGATTGGTTGGTGTAGTGGTGTAGGCTCTGGTAGACTGGACTCATCACGATGTTTCGATTTCTAGGTGGATCATTTTCATAATCATCATCAGCCTGAAATTAGAGTAAAATAGGTGAAATTAGACGATCCTAAAGACAAACACTGCATAATCTACGACTCACTTAACTCACATTTATGTAACAGGCACAACTGTTCATTTCCGTTTTCTGTTAATTGTGAAAATGTTCTTTTATAATTATTCAGAGATTTTTGACCTTCATCCATTGACTTACGTTTTCATTAGTTCTTGATTGTCTGCTGAAAAATCCAGAGTCTGCAGAAAGAGAGAAAACATCAGCTGTACAAATGTTCTATTCATTCCATCTCCACTAGAGGGAGTCAGTGGCTTTAACTAGGTCTATGAACCTGGAAAGCCTCTCTTACCCTTTTTTACAGTTTTTCCGCTTTCCTCTACAGAAAAGACAAGACCTGTGAAATACATTCATCCAAAGATGCATTCTAACCACTAAAATACACTAGCCAAGAATATTTGGCTGTTTTCATATGTTTTCAAATATTTGACACATATATTTGAAATTTCCTTCTTTTTCAGATATGCTTATAGTTTCTGTGCATATATCTGAGTGTACAGTACCTCGTGTTTTCTTGCATCTCAGTTTGTAGATCAGTGCTGATCCTCCAATCAGCAGCAGAGCCAAAAAGACACAAACAGGGATGATGATCACAGAGGAACCTGGAGATGAGAAACAAGGATTCAAGGATTCAAGGATTCAAGGAGATTTTATTGTCATTCGCATCGCATGGTACATGAGGTGGAACGAAATTAAGATCTCATGGTCCAGTTTACACCCAAGAGCTGTTATTAAAATAGATAAATAAATAGAAAGTACACAAGAGAGGGAGAGTAGGAAGTTAGCAGCAATATGAAGTCCAGAGTGCAAGTTTGCTATAGCAGCATGATATTGACAAACAACAGCAGCATTTCTGATTTTAACCTTCAGGAATTTTTTATATTTATATATGCATGAAGCAAAATGAGACAGCTGGACACAGAACAGAAGAGGATGTTTTTAATAATTACTGAGATCTTACTGAAATGTTCTTCATCAGATGTGACTGGAGTATTTTCTGTTGCTGTGGTCCTGAAAGATGTTGTCGTTGGTTTATCAGGTGTAGATGGACTTGAAGGTCCTTTCGCACGTTTAATATCTACAGAAAAAAATGCAAAAAAAAAAAAGAATATGACAAAAGTGAAATTGTTGTGAGACAAAGTTTGGCCATAGTGACTTCAACCATCAGCAAATAAGTCTCTTCCTAACTGCAGACAAACAACAGACCACAAGCAAAAACACAAACCACATCTAAACTCAGCCTCTGTAACGTCCTCTGTTCTCTGTTGCATGAAGACTGTCACACTCAGTGTAGTGATGAAATACTGGTCACTTTAAATTCACACAGTTTTCTTTTTCTTTTCTGATAATAACAAAAACACACTCACCTGTCATCCAAAAAACTTCTTCCAAACTTGAAAGAAGATAAAGGAGCCTGTGCCATTTTAATCATTTAAAATAATTTTCAAACATTTTAATGGTTACAAACTAATTTAGAAACGGTTCTTAGAAAGTCGATCATCTTCACTCAACACCAGTAGATTATTAGCGCAAGTTATAAAAGTTAATGTGTCTTACCAGAAACCTGGAGCTGAATATCTGTGTAGAGGGAGTAATAACTGACTGACTTTCCTCGAATCCACACTCCACAGAAATAAACTCCTCCATCAGCTTCTCTCACATCACTGATCCTCACACTGAGAACTTTAGATCTTCTGTCTTCAGAGATGAAGAATCTGCCTTTCTGAGTCTCTGGAGACTCTGGGGTTCTGATCACTTCAGTAAAACCTTCAACATCCTGTTTGAGCAAGAACTTGTAGTTTCGTTTAAACTCCTCTGGATATGAACAGCTGATGGCGACTGTCTCTCCCAGATAACCAGATACAGTATTTGACCCCAAACAACACGGATCTGTTCATCATACAAAATAAATGAACTCCAATGGTGTCAGATGGAGAATCTCCAGGTCATCATGGCACATAAAATACTTTCAGAAATAACTTTATGACTTAATATTTTAGGATGTATTAGACGTTCTCACCTGAATTCACTTTCAGGTTCACAGTATGACTCCACCCTCCAGCCTCTCCACACTGATATAATCCAGCATCCTGTAAACTCAGGTTTCTGTAGCTCACAAGAAAACCTTCAGCATAGTGAAGTAAAGATAACCTGCCTCTTTGACTCCCTGGGTTCTGGACGTCTATGTATAAACACTCTCTTGGTGTCACTTTACAAAAATATTCATTAAACACTTCATGCTTATGGTGATTGCAGTAGATCTCAACAATACCTCCTGGGTAGCCAATCACATCAGAGCAGCCCACTTGACCTGCCAATCAAATGGCACGTTTTCACTCATGTCTTGTAAAACTAAATTCAACCAAGTTCTTTAAATTCTGCAGTTGTGCATCAAAATAACTGCAACTAAAAGCTTCAATCAAAGACAAAAAACGTGAATCACATGTTCTTTTATAAAATACGTTGTGATCTAAACACACAAATCAGCAACTTGAAGTAGAATAACTGACCTGAGATCAGGTAGAGGGTGAAGATGAGGAGGATCTTCATCCTGAACTGAACCTCAGCTTCACTGATCTCCACACAAACTCCAGCCAGTGTTTTCTTTAGTTCTCCTCAGAGTTGAAGTCTACTCTTCTCTGTAAGGTGTCGTCCTCTCTGTGTGTCTCTTCTCCTCTCAGGATTGGTTGGTTCCTGTGGCTCAAACTCGCAGCTCCTCCCAGCAGCGTCACTGACCACAGACTAAATTTAACACACAGGATGTTATGAGAACACTTTTTTCCTGAGATATTTCTAGATAACATGCTATTGTTAACACAGAGACTACCATAGAAGCATTTTAAGAGCAAAAATACTAGACTAACAATTCATTATTACTATTATTGTCATTAAATCTCTGTCCTGTCATCTTGCAGCTGCCGTGTTGACCTTTTTATACTAAAAGCTGATGCCTCAGACTGACCTGAAGTCAGTCATGATGATGTAAATAAAGACATTTAACACACAGAAGAATCCAAATAAAAAGTTACATTAGGATCAAATACAGGAGGATGAAATTAAAATGTACCATTAGCGATTTTTTCTCGGTTTAAGCAGAGCGGTGGCTAGCTGCAGCAGCCACTTCGGGAACAACAATACGGAGCTTGTTTTGCTATTTTGTTTTACTGTCTGTGTGTAACCCGACTGTAAACTCAAACCATGACTGTTACAACCAGCAGCAGCATCCACCATCGCCAGAGCCGACTACAGCTAAGACATCAGCCACAATCTCTGCTTCCAGATGGACTGTGGGAAGAGCTGCGTGAGCTTGGCCTGCTACCATCCACAGCGTCTCATGAGTCTGCTGGCTGAAAGCGATGCGCAAGAAGGCTGTCACGATTGGTCCCTCCCAGTCCTGTCCATGTGTTCATGTTTTGGTTTAGTCCATGTGCGTTTGTTTTGGTATCTGTAGTCCTGCCCCTTGTTTTGTAATTCCGCCCCTGATTGTTTTCACCTGTCCCTCGTTTTCCCTGAATACTTAAGCCCTGTGTTGGCCGGTCTTTGTTTGATGTCTCAGTCTCCGTTTGTTGTGTTGATTCTGGTTTTTGTCATGTCTGTCCCCTGGTCTGTCCGTGTTGGCTTTATGAACCTGGACTGTTTTGACCACGACCCTGGATTTGCCCCTAATAAATCTCCCTTATCTCAGCACATGTGTCCGCCTCCTCGCTCCCCCTTACAGAAAGACTGGCCACCACAGGCAGCAGGTAAGCGAGACTCCGGCATGTGGTTGTTCCGTTGGGACGAAACTCCTGCTGTTTCAAAGCAGCCCGAGTTCGACATGTCCCAACGCCACCAAGTCAGAGACAGTAAATCCCCTGGCGCTGAGGGAACACGTCTCGCCGGTCTCGTAAGAAGGCTAAGGACCTTCCCGCCTTGTGTTTTGGTGACGAGAGCTCAGGTAAGTGCCTTGGGTCTGCCCGTCTTGAGCGCCACTGCAGGGAGGAGCGACCTGCAGTGCAAGACGTGGTCAGATGGATGGAGCATTCAGATAACCCGTTCTATGGTACTCGGCGCGCTTTCAAGCGCCACTGCGAGCTGCCAATTGCTCGAGTGAGCAGGAGCTCCTGATTCCGTGGCTGCACCTTGCAGCACTTTTGATTCCGTGGCTGCACCTCCGGACCCCCCCGCCAGTCGCCGCGCCTCCGGACCCCCCGCCAGTCGCCGCGCCTCCGGACCCGCCACCAGTCTCGTTAAACGTTGTAGCAGGCCCGTCTGCCCCTGTGGACGTCGTAGCAGGCCCGCCTGCCCCGTGGACGTCGTAGCAGGCCCGCCTGCCCCCCTGGACGTCGTAGCAGGCCCGCCTGGCCCCGTGGACTTTAGAGCCCCTTTGTTCCTGCCCTCACCTGTGTCTGTCCCCCCTGGGCCTTCCGTTTCTCCTGTCTCTGTTCCCTGTGGTCCTTCCGTGCCTCCTGTGTCTGTTTCTGTTCCTTCGTTTCTGCCCTGTTCGGTCCCTGGTTTTGTCCTGTTCCCTGTGGTTGTGTCTGTGTCGGTTCCCGTTCCTGTTGTGGTTCCCGTTCCTGTGTCTCCTTTTGTTTCTGTTCCTGTTTCTGTACCCGTTTCTGTTCCTGTGTCTGTCCTGGTTCCTGTTCCCGTCTTTTGCATGGTCTGTCTTGCGTTCTTGTTTCCCTCGTCCTGTGTCTCCAGTCATCTCTCGTTCGGCATTGTTCTGTGTTGTGCCTCCTTGTCCTCCCTCCGTTTTTTCGTCCTCGTTTTGTTTGGTCTGTTCCTGTGTCTGGTGTGTCTCCGTCTGTGTCTGTTTCCCGTTCTGTTTCTGCCTCTGTGCCCGTTTCTGCCTCTGCTCTGACTTCTGTGTCTGTGCCTTGTGTCCTTGTTTAGTCTGGTTCTGTCTTTTGTTTTTGGGTTTTGCTTTCTTGTCTTTTTGTTCTGTTTGGCACGCCTTGGTGTGCGTGTCATTGGGGGGGGTACTGTCACGATTGGCCCCTCCCAGTCGTGTCCATGTGTTCGTGTTTTGGTTTAGTCCATGTGCGTTTGTTTTGGTATCTAGTCCTGCCCCACGTTTTGTGACTCCGCCCCTGATTGTTTTCACCTGTCCCTCGTTTTCCCTGTATACTTAAGCCCTGTGTTTGCCCCTTGTGTTTGCCGGTCTTTGTTTGATGTCTTGTCTCCGTTTGTTGTGTTGATTCTGGTTTTTGTCATGCCTGTCCCCCGATCTGTCCGTGTTGGCTTTATGAACCTGGACTGTTTTGACTACGACCCTGGATTTGCCCCTAATAAATCTCGCTTAACTCAACACATGCGTCTGCCTCCTTGCTCCCCGTTACAAAGGCGAGTGAGCCAGGGTGCTAGGCTAATGGTTAACTCTAGACCAGCCATTCCATCACTTGAGACTCGAGGTGGGGACTGTGTGTTTACATCAACACTGAATGGTGTAAAAGCATGACGCTAGTCTCCAGTCACTGCTCACTGCTGCTCACCCAGACAGACTGTTAAATGTTATTGGAGATTTTGACCTTGCTAATCTGAAGTCAGTCACTGTGCACCGCTGGTGGAGTTCGCAGTACATAGTAGTGGTGTATATAGCCCTCAGTGCTAATGCTAATGCTGCACTGAATGAACTGTCAGCGACCTCCAGAGCACAAACCCAGATGGGCTGTTTATTGTTGCTGGAGATTTAAACCCTGCTAATCGCTCATCAGACCAGTGCCAAACCAGACCAGAAACAAGTGAGAACCTGGCCACCAGGAGCTACCTCTGCTGTTCAGGACTGTTTTGAGCACACTGACTGGGAGATGTTCAGAGTAGCAGCAACTACCGGTGTCGCCATCAACCTGGAAGAGTACACAGAATCAGTGACTAGCTACATCGGCAAGTGCATTGATGATTGTACTGTCTCCAAACCCATCACAACTCACCCCAACCAGAAAACATGGATGTCTGACGAGGTGCGCATGCTGCTGAGAACCCGTGACAAGTCTTTCAAGTCAAGGGACAAAGCAAGCCTCAAGGTGTCAAGAGCCAAGCTCTCCCGGGTCGTCAAAGAGGCTAAGCATGTCTACTCAAAGCAAATTCATGGTCATTTTCAAAACAAAGCTGGCACATGACGCATGTGGCAGGGCATCCAGGCCATCACCAACTACACGTCAACTTCACCTGCTTGTGACAGTGATGCCTCCTTTCCAGACATGCTTAACAACTTCTATGCTCGGTTTGAGGCACAGAATGGCATGACGGTGAGGAAATCCACACCTTCTCCAAGTGAACAGGTGCTTTGGCTGTCCACTGCTGATATGCAGAGAAGTCTACACAGAGTGAACCCACAAAAAGCACCGGGATCCGACAGCATACCAGGCAGAGTGCTCAGAGACTGACATCACTGGCTCTGCTGTGAACCTCACCTGGTCCCTTACCACCACCTCCATAGCCAAGAGAGCTCAACAGCGCCTGTACTTCCTGCGGAGACTGAAGAAGGCTCATCTCCCCCTCCCATCCTCACCGTGTTCTACAGGGGGACTGTGGAGAGCATCCTGAGCAGCTGCATCATGGTTTGGGAATTGCACCGCCTCAGACCGCAAAACCCAACAGCGTATAGTGAGGACAGCTAAGAAGATCATTGGGGTCTCTCTCCCCTCCATCACGGACATCTACACCACACGCTGTATCCGGAAAGCCACTAGCACTGTGGACGACACCATCCATCCCTCACACGGACCTTACTCACTGCTGCCATCTGGCAGAAGGTCCTGCCACCACTGCCAGAATCTGCAACAGCTTTATTCCTCAAGCAATCAGGTTTTTAAACTCACAAGGACTGATCTGAAAATATCCCCCCCACACACACAAAAACACACTCACACACACACACACACACACACCTCTTTTGATGATCTTTTTCACCATCTGGAACTTTGCTGCTAATACAATGTTTACACTTTGTTTACTCAAGTACTGTGTATATTCTATCTCAGGACCTGTGGTGCTCACCAATACTATAATCTGACTGCTTGACTCACAGGTCACAGCATGTTAAATATCTCTGCACCTTATTCCACACCCCTACCTCACGCTTAAAAATTTGTATAATAAGAAATAATAAGAATAAAATAAATCCAATTTGTAGGTTAAACAGCATTTAGTTTTAAAATGGCCCTAAACACCTGGTCTCTTAACTAAACAGAGACCCAGCACTTACTATGTAAATCACTGAAAGGGTAGAATGAGCAAGTTTCTATTTAGGTGAGCTTTACTACACAACTTTTTAATATTTAATTTCATGAACAAACAAGTTAAACATAAAAATATCAGGTTAATGAGAGTTTCCACTTTTAGAGTGTCCCTGATATTCTTTATCCTGAACAGCAGCCAGAAGGGAGTTTCCTTTGGCTTCAATCATTTGGCTCCAATTATTAAGAGTTTTAATTACAGTTGCAGTGTCTCTTAATATCAAAAGAAAACACTTCAAGCAATGAAGCCTTTAACAACAGTGTGTTGGCTGAATGAAAGCAATTTTTATAAAACAGCACTGTTTCCATCTAGTGGCCAATGTCAGTAATGCACATATTTCATACTGGCCTGTAAAATCTACTTATATGCAGTTGGTTGTAGTGGTACAAAAGAAACTGGATTTGAGTGATAATGTTGTGAAGTAAGACGTTGCTGATCTTTAACAAAGACAAACTGATGTATCACACCTATAATCTGTAAACATGCCTATTTGTGGGTTTCCTAATTGAATGTAGGTGCAGAGAACAAAAGATAAAAAAAGACATTGTGCCATCGGCCCATCTCCCAGGACCCGATGATGGTTGTGAGGACAGGAGGGAGAAGATAAAATCCATGATGGAGTAGTGGATGGTGCACAAGTCCCAAGCCACATTTCCTGGGCACCGTCTCTACTCACATCTCTTAGCACATTAAGGAAGACAGAACCTTTCTTCCAGATGAATCTAATATTCTGCAAGCTGACACAGATGCAGTCTAACTTACGATGAGTCTTTCACATCAGTGTGAAGAAATACTGTCTCACTCTTCTTTGCAGAATTATTCTAATTCAGTTAGATTGGAGGGTTTTCAAGCATGAACTGCCTGTTTAAGATCTTGCCACAGCATCTCAATGGGATTAAAGTCAGGACTCGACCTCAACAGAACTAGCAACAAGGTGACTGGTATCCTGGTGATTCAGGAAAAGGGGACACCCTGCCAAGCAATGCCACAAGTCTAATCTGATGGAGAAACAAAAGCTGGCCAGAAAGGCCAGTTGTTGCTGTGTGTCCAGTGCAGCAGTCGCTGGCAGCCTAGGCAACCCCTGGGTGGGGAGTTCAGGCAGCTCTCATTCTTCCTGGGGGTCTGAAACGAGTTTGAGTTTTGGTTCACAACAATATGGGAGGAGTTCATTCTCAGCTCGAATTTCAAGGTGGCACCCAGCGTTGTGCCCAACCTTGGGAAGGAAATGCTCGGCTTGGTGATTGGACAAGTAGAGCTGCTTACTGTGGCTAGTGGATGACATCAGCACAGCAGCGTCCCCCAGAGGTTGGTAATATGTAAGATACCTTTCTTCCTGCTGGGTTTATTTAAAGGGGTGTTCACAGAGCAAAATCATGGATTCACTCTGCTCTTCCTTATCCCTGGGGGAAGGATGCCGCCCATTGTCTAAATTTTTTGCACAATTTTTGGACTGCAGACAAGCCAGTTTAGCACCTGAATTCTTCGAGAATGTGATAGTGTTGTCTTTCTGAAATCAGCAAGGCCTTCCCTGAAAAAGACGTCATCTGGATGGCACCATATGTTGCTCCAAAATCTGTATATATTGTTCAGCATTAAAAGTGCTTTGACAGACGTGTCAGTCACCTATGAAATTGGCGTTTGAATTGTGCGCTAATAACAAGCCAAATAGTCTGTCCTCTTTAGCCCACTTGACACAGCATCCATGATTTCCAAACCGAAAGTATGATTTGTCAGCCCACAGGACAATGTGCCACTTCACATCCATCCATCTTAAGTCAGCTCAGACCCAGAGAAGGTGGCAGCATTTCTGGATCCTGTTTATATATGGTTTCTTCTTTGCATGGTAAAGTTTAACCTTGCAGTTGTGGATGCAGAGGCAAACTGTGTTCACAGACAGCAGTTTTCAGAACTGTTCCTGATTTCCACTACAGAATTGGCTGTTTTTAATGCAGTGCTGCCTGGAGGCCTGAAAATGACTGCTAGCTAGTATAGGTATTCAGCCTCATTACTTGCATGCACAGATTTCTCAGAGCTCTCTGAATCTTGTAGTGATATTATGTACCATCTCAGTCTCAGCTTTAACTTCTACAACCTAAAGTAGTATAACAAACCTGAGATCAGGCAGAGGGTGAAGATGGAACATGATGAAGGGTGAAGACTTCTCAGGTAAGAGTCAGTGTTCCTCAAACTCACAAACAAAGTTTTAGGGTGATCTAAATGTTCATGACCTCCAGTTTGTTTGGATATTCACATAACCTTGGTTAGTTCACCCAGTACTGGCTTTTAAATGGTTCAAAATGAGTGGTGTTAGTAACTTCCTAGCATCACTATAACACACTTCCTGTTTAGGAAAACAGTAAAAGTTTTGAAAACATTTCATTTCAGGACTCTAGTCCAGCTTCCCACATCACCCCCCATCTCCCTTGATCGAGCTGGAATGTATCGAATACCTGTGAGTGTTAAGGGTTACATATTAAGCCTGATTGGATTCCAGGTGTAGTCAGACCACAATTCACCAATGTTCGAATGAAGACATGGCATTGGAGAAGGGATACTGGGTGAAGGTGCAGTGTGTTCACAGGAACATACACGATTATCTGGTTGTGCCAGTTACCTTTGAAATCAGGGTTAAATGCATAGAGTTAAGGTGCTGTTCCTCACCTTTCCCGTCTTTTGATTTTATTGGCCTCAGTTTCAGAGGCTAGTGAGACAGTTGGTAGAGGATGGGTCCTGCAGTACCAAGGGCGATAGTCCATGTGTGGCTGTAGAAACTCCTGGGTTCATCTAGGGCTGCTGTAATTCGGGGAGGGGAGAGAGATGGTTCCCCTGTCAGTGAGACAAATCCTATAAGACCTGGGGGACCACCCTCATTACACCCTATGGGGTTTTCAGCCCTGGGGGGCCACCGTCTCATGGTCCATTTCTACTGGCCAGCATTCGCAGAGATGTATGCAGGTGGTGTGCGGCATGCTGAAAATGTCAGTTTGTAAACCCCCAGCCATCCCAAAAGCACTAATAATGAACGCCCTCCATTTAATTGAGGTCCTTTTGGGAAGAGTTGGAATGGACATCGTTGGACCATTAGACAGGACTGCACGGGGTTATTGCTTTGTCTTGGTCGATTTGATCAACTTGGGTGCAATCGAGGAGTCGCACAACGAATGTTTGGATCTGTGACTTTTCTACCGAACAGTCAATGCGGTGTCTAAATTCGATGCCTAGCCAATGCCACGTATTGATGAACTGCTTGATCGATTAGGTACAGCTCAATTTTATTCTACACTGGATTTAACCATGGGGTACTGGCAGATCCCCTTGACTCCAGTATCCCCTGAAAACACAGTCTTCTCCACACTGTTACTGGGTTACATCAATTTGTCACTCTTCCATTTGGGTTGTTTGGAGTTCATTGACAAGCTTCTTCACTCCCTCTGTGCTTATGCCATTGCGTATTTAGATGACATAATCACTCAGGGCCAACCCAAGGAAATGTTTGATTGCACTAATCAGCTATTTGGTGCTCGGGTAGAGCCTCTGATTGACTGAATCTCATTGACTGAATCTGCTGGGTTGATTAAGCTAATAATTTAACCCTTTAAAATGACAGGCTTATTATATACTTAGGTTTATTATTCCGTAACTACATGGGCTTCAGAGCAAGCTGGCTAAGTTATTCTTGGATTATAGAAGTGTTTAAGAAATCCTTGGGCCTGCTAGTGGGGCTGAACCATCTAAGGGATTAAATAAGCCTTTCACGCCATATTTAGATCTTTATTATAAGCTGAAAATGCATGTTGAAACCTACACTAAATCCGATGAGAGCAAGACTTTTTTATTATTATTTTATTTAGCCATGGATAAGGTGGATAACAGTGGCGTAAACTGAGCAGCTCCTGCAGCTAGGCTAAAACATGTTTATTAGCTAGCATCGTTATGAGTGGTGCTAATAAAGAAAATAAATTATGCAGTTGATATTTTACATTTTGTATAATCAGTTAATTATATTTATAAACTCTCGTATTTGTAGTATGTGGCTCTAAACGTGCTACAGTGTTATGAGAGTGGTGCTGTACGCATCATTACGCTACTTTGGACCTCACTGTCATTGTAACTAGCAGTACTTACTGCCATCCTGAGCAGCTCTATTTTCTGTCCAAAAACAAAGCTAGTTTTAGGAGTTTAGAGACAAACTTTGCTTTTTTCCCATTTTTGAGTTTCATGCTGTGCTTATTTTTCTCCCTATGAACACAGTAAATCACATGGAGGAACCACCTCACTCGAATGCTACACCCTGACTGCTATGGAGGGAGAGTAAGCCCACTCTAGCGCCTGGGGTAAAAAGATGACAACTTCTTCTTCTTTCGGCTGCTCCCTTTAGGCGTCGCCACAGCGGATCATCTGCCTCCATCTTGCCCTATCCACTGCCTCCTCTATGTAAACATGTGTGCAAGGGCTTTCACAAATGGTTATGCTAATGAACCAGTTCTAGGGCCGTTGGGAGTGGTGCAACTATAAATGACCAGAGACATACACATCAAAAGATTACGTTGGTGTTTAGTAAACAAAAACTTTTTTGGACAGACAACAAGAACACCCAGTTGGCACAGATCTTTGGTTATCAAAAAAAAAACAATCAGCTACATTTTTATATATAAAATTTTACATTACGGTTATAATCCTCATAGTTCTTTATTTAGGATGTATTAGTTCAGTTTAGTTAATGGCTGAGTTTATATTAATTATGGGTTTATTTGTGTTAGTTTAATTCAGTTAATTCACATTAAGTTTAGGTCAATATTGTCATTTCTTTCTAATTAATTATTTGCTAATTTAGTGTGGCTGTGGATTTTCTTTGGTTTGCAGGTTAAAAGGTAAGTATATCTATGTTTGCAATTAGTCAGCCCTTTATCCTGTCGACTGACGCTTCTTCTGATGGGCTTGGGGCCGTCCTTTCGCAGGTTGTTCCTGGAGAAGCAAGGGCACGGCCTGTTGCTTTTGCCAGTAAGTCACTTAACAGAGCTCAGAGCAGATACCCTGCACATCGCCTCGAGTTCCTGGCCATGAAGTGGGCCATTTGCGACAAGTTTAGTCACTGGCTTAAAGGCCATACTTTTACAGTTTGGACAGACAACAACCCGCTGACGCACATTTTGACTAAGCCATTGTTGGATGCGTGTGAACAAAGATGGGTTAGTAAACTTGCTGCATTTGAATTCGACATCAGGTATGTGCCTGGTTCTAAAAACATAGTGGCTGATGCCTTGAGCCGAGTGCCATTTGCTAAGGAAAGGATCAGTCATCGACTCATTCGTGAGCCATACAAAGATCTATTGAATGAAGCGATGAGGACGACCAATGGTTCTGTCCAAGACTTTTTCAGATCTTCTGCGAGTCACAATGTGCAAGTTTTCTCGAAACAACAGAAACTGTCAGAGCCAGTTGTTGTAGGCCAACAAGAAGCTGCAAGTTTTTCAAGAGCTGAAATTTCTGCTGTTTTTAATAACCATATTGATTGGTTTGCCGGACCCCATACCCGAGCGATTAATCTGGCTAGTCACGTGCAGAAACTGACTGACATTGGTCAAGACACATTGTTTTCATACCCTCTTGAGGAATTGCGAGCGAAGCAATTGGAGGATTTGGATTTGAACTGTGTGATTAATTTCGTCGAACAAAAACGTAGGCCATCAAGGAGAGAGAGGGTGATGTGTCACAGAGCGCCGTGAAACTCTTTAAACAGTGGGAGAAGCTGACGCTACAGAGTGGGATATTGTATCGAGTGTCAAAGGACCCATTAACTAAGCATAAGAGATTCCAGTTCATTGTGCCACTGTCCCTGAGAGATGAAGTCATGAAAGGATGTCATGATGAGGCAGGTCACCAGGGTCAATTCAGAACATTGTATCTCACACGTCAAAGGTTCTATTGGACTGATCTTGACCGTGATGTTCGGAGATATGTGAAGACATGCGGCCGTTGTGTTATCGGGAAGACACCTGAACCGGAAGGACGTGCTCAGCTAGAAAGCATCAAGACAACAGCACCTTTAGAGCTTGTGTGCATAGATTTTTGGTCTGCCGTGGACAGCAATGGCAAATCAGTTGATGTTTTAGTGATTACTGATCACTTCACAAAGCTCGCACATGCTTTTCATTGTCCAGACCAGACGGCTAAAACTGTAGCTAAAAAGTTGTGGGACAATTACTTTTGTTTCTATGGCTTTCCAGAACGGGTACACTCTGATCAGGGTGCTAACTTTGAGAGCGAGTTGGTCAGTCATCTTTTGCAGCTCTCAGGGGTGAGAAAATCACACACCACAGCTTACCACAAAATGGGTAATGGAATGGCTGAGCGATTTAACCGTACTATGGGTGACATGATTAGGACACTTCCAGCACGTCCCAAGCACCAATGGCCGCAGATGCTTCACACATTAACATTCATGTACAATTGTACGGCACATGAGACAACAGGGTTTCCTCCATTTTTTTCTTATGTTTGGCCGAGTCCCACGCATCCCAGTTGATGTTATCTTTAAGAGCGTGTTGAGGGATCGCGATGAAACCACCTACTCGAAGTACATTGAGTCTCTCCGAAATGATTTGCGTGCAGCCATATCTCTGGCCATAGCTCACACTTCAAAGGAACAGAAGCATCAAGCTGATGTTTATAATCGAAGAGTGAAAGGATCTGAAATTGAGATTGGTGATCGCGTTCTTGTGGCGAACAAGGTTGAGCGTGGTCGTCATAAGTTAGCTGATAGATGGGAGAGTTGTGTGTACTCTGTTGTTGATCGCAACCCACAAACACATGTTTACAAGATTGAACATCCCATATCTGGCAAGACGAGAGTAGTTCACAGGAACCTCTTGCTGGGAGTGAACTTTTTGCCATTGTCATGTGAAGGAAATGAAGTTGAGGATTCATTTAATGACTTGTCCGATGAAGATGATGAGTCATGTAGTCAGGATGTTGTCTCTCAGTTGCCTGAGGATTATGAAGGAACTTCCTTCTCTGATCATGTACGTCAGCCTACAGATGCAGTTGGCTTGAGCACCAAAGAAATGGCTGCTGAGGGTACAAACAATTGTAGTGATGGTATTGAAGAACTGCAGGTATTAGAGGAACTCAATAGTGATGGTATAACTATTAGTGACCCTGTTGAGGTACAAGAGACAGGAATTGCAGAGATGGTCTCTAGTCAGCAAGATGATGCACAAGCAATTGCACACGAACCTCCTGTAGTTAGATCAAGAGTGGGTCGTACTCTGAAACCTGTAAGTCGTCTCATATATACCATGAGTAGTAGGACTCTCTTTCGAGATCACAGTGACACTCTTAGGAAATGGGCAAGTTCAACATTTGGTTGATTTCATTAGTTAGATACACTCAGACGCAAAGTTCATAACTCTAATATTGTGTTTTTCTTTTTTGGACTTTTGGATGAGTAGAGGTCAGTGAGTTTTAAAGGAACTGCAGGTTTGAAGTGTAAAAGGCACTTCATTTATCACGTCATGATAGTGGGCGGGGTATTACGCGCGGTACTCCTCCTCTTCAGCTTTTATGAAGCAACTTCTAAGTTGACTGCCCGCTCTAGTATGTAGTGGGATAGTTTTTGCAGCCCCAGTGAAATGTTCTCACTGTATTGACATTTGTTTTTTCTATTCTTTTTGGTTTGGGTTGTTTTTCTCATGCTATTGTGTACATAGTCTTGTTCTATATGTTGTGCAGAATTTTGCTGAATTTAAATGGGGGAGAATGTAGCAGAATAATAAATAACTTTATTTTAAGTAGACTTATTTTAGTAGAATTCGCCAAAATTTGTTCTAATAAAAAAAGGAAATACAACAGAATATATGGTTCTACGAGTAAACAGCGACACACGCTGGTTGGAGGGAGTATTGTGTATCTTATAAAGCAGCCCCCTACCGTATCCGGTTCAGTTCGGTTCTGCCACTGAAGGGATATGGTAGGTTCAGACGTCTTCTCCTCTCTGTTTAAGTACTATGAGCTTTACTGTTGTACTTTCAGGAAACGAATTGGTGCGTTGAACTGACACAGTATGTACATTCCAGTTTTTGTCATTGTTGCTCTGTTGCATCGTAGAAGAAAGTCGCTAAGCACGAGTTGTAACCGGTTTTCAGTCACAGCTTGTTATGCTAGCTCTACACCATGTGGTCTGAATGCTATAGCGAACTGATGCAATTTCTTTGGTGCCTCATAGCTGTAAGATTGGAGAAGTACGATACTGACTGGCTGCTGAATTCCCTCTGACTATACTCAAACAGGTATGCACATTGTATTTTCTTTAGTTTTATGTAATATTTCAAATTGTATTGTATTCTTTTGTTTTTTACTGTTTTTGTTGTACAATCAAATGAGCTGAGCTGTTTGATACTGAAAAGCCGAGCCAATGTTGTAAAGATGTATATTGCAATTGCTGTAAATTCAGTTCGGTTCTGCCACTGAAGGGATATGCTGTAAGATTGGAGAAGTACGATACTGACTAGCTGCTGAATTCCCTCTGACTATACTCAAACAGGCTCCAGCAGATGAACTCCAGTAAAGGCTCAGAACCAACTTGTCGTGACGTGTGATTTACTGAAGGACCTGCAACCAGGGGGTTACAAGGGGTTTGTGTCCCGAAGGTTACAAGGGGGCCACGAATCAGGAAGTTACACAATTATCAACTGTATTTTTTTTCTTATTTAGGCTGAATATTGTCACTTAACCTATTTTCCTTCTTGCTAGGTTTTCCGGGATCCATTCACATTCTAACTCTTTAGCCATCCTTGTGAATACAACACTTAAATAAATGCAATAAACTAACAAAATAAAATCAATCTTTTGCAGCTGAGAGGGTACTCCTAACCTCCCTCAGGGGTTCAAATGACCAATAACAATTTACATAACACCCTTTTTACAACAGTGAACACACCCCAACATTTCCAAAGGATAAATACAGCAGGAAGGAAAAGAAACCCTTGGTGCTCTTGATTCAGTCTATTCAGTGAATTACACTTCTCTTAATATTGTGTTCAAGCTCTCAGGACAGTCCTGTCCATAAATGTTCCAGGTTTTTTTAAAAAAAGGAAAAGATGTCTCTCCTTGAGATTAATGTGGTCTCTCGCCTTTTTCCGATACTCTAATTGTTCTGTTCAAAACTTTCAAAACTCAAGCAATCCAGGTCCGACCGTACAGGAGGAACCGGTTCAGCCTTTAGCTGTTAATAGGCCCAAAATCCGGGTCGGCTCGCCATCTGGTGTCCGCTGCACTCACACTAGCTCCAGTGCACGATGCCCACACAGCTGTAACTCAGAGAAACTGGATTTCAGAGAAGGAGAAAACCCCGACCTTTTTTACAGGTCAAAGGGCACAAAATACTTCAGTTAATGTCCATTTGATACGATATTAGAAGAAATTCACCAGCTACAGCGCCGCGGGCTCCACAGCAGCAACACCATGGAGACAGGACAGCAGGCTGCTAGCTGTAGGCTAGCACTGACCTAGCTCCTTAACAAGCTCCCTGCACAAACCTCCACACAGCTAAACACAACATACTCAGCCTCATTTAACAGCAGCACAGCACCACAGTGCACCATGTTAATGTAGTTTGAGAGAAACAGGCTGAATCTTATAACTTCAGCACTCGCTCTTCTCCCCTCTCCCTTCTGCTTCAGCCGTCTGTTCTCGAACTTTCCGCTCAGCGCTGTGGGGTTTTCTTAAAGGGGCAGCGCACTTTTGCTGCGCTGCATTCAGTAAATGTTTTTAATATTTTAACTATTTTAAGGAATTATAATATGAATTAGTTCCTGTTATCTGTTGATTAATTACTATTTCTGTAGTAATCTGTGTACTAATAGTTCAATATTTTAGAGTTTGTAATATCTTATTTCAATGTGGGTTACATCTACTTTTACACCAACCATCTCCATGTCCACCTTCACTACATCCATAAACCTTCTCTGAGGTCTACCTCTTCTCCTTCTACCTGGCAGCTCCATCTCCAACATTCTTTGCCCAATATATCCACTATTCCTCCTCAACACATGTCCAAACCATCTCAACCTGGCCTCTCTGGCTTTATCTCCAAACTGCTCCACCTTCACTGTCCCTCTGATCTGCTCATTTCTAATCTTGTCCATCCTTGTCACTCCCAACGAAAATCTCAGCATCTTCATCTCCACCACCTTCAGCTCAGCCTCCTGTCTTTTAGACAGAGCCACAGTCTCCAAACCGTACATCATAGCAGGACGCACTACTGTCTTGTAAACCTTCCCTTTCACTCTTGCTGCTATCCTTCTGTCACACATCAGCCCTGACACCCGTCTCCACCCACTCCATCCTGCCTGCACCCTCTTCTCTACACTGTCCATTGCTCTGGATGGTTGACCCAAGATATTTAAAGTCATCCACCTTTACGACCTCTACTCCTTGCATCTTCATCTTTCAACCTGCCTCCCTCTCATTCACACACATGTATAAAAAGAACAGCACTACAAAGTCAGATTAATGCCATAATATATTTACTCTCTTTTTCCATGCATGAAAATCCTGTTTCTTGTTTATTTAATAATAATAATACATTTTATTTGTAACGCACTACAACATGCTGTACCGTAGAAGCATCTCTATAAAATCAAAGAAGGACTCTAAAAGCATCTTTACAGGTTATAGGTTCTGCTAAACTTGAAGGTTTTAAGTCGTTTTTTGAAGCTCGCACTCGACTCTGGTGCCCTCAGATGGTCAGTGAGAGCATTCCATAAGCGAGGAGCAGCAGAACAGAAGGCTCAGTCCCCCATGGTGCTGAGTTTAGTTCTGGGGGGAGGAGCCTATTTGAACATATCGCTGTTGTTGGATCAAAACCTCGTATCTCCAAAATGCCAACTTTACAAGAGAAGGATGAAACATACCTTACTTTTAATGTAAGTCAATGGAACCAGACATCTTTCCAAGTTATTCTGAGTCATTTCTGTTGGTCCATTCGTCAATGAAATTTACATAAAATATAGAGGGGGTATTTTCAAATTATGTCAATAACTGAAAAATTACAAAAAAGGATTTACGAGGTTTTGTTCTGACAGCAACGATATATTAGCCACAGATTCAGTCACTATAGCAGGACACTGTGCATAAGGGGGGGCTAAAGCCAAAACAACTAAAAAGACTAATCTGTGAAGTTTTCTTCCCTCAGGCAAAAGAAATCACCATGAAATAAAACACAAAGACCTTCTCTAAGTCTGTAGCTGGTAAAACCAGAAGAAAGAAGGATCTAAATAAGTGGCTTTCACTCCCACAGCTCCTGTAAGTCTTACTTCACATGAATTTGAATAGAACATTCAATGCTAGGCCTAGCATGTTAACAGCAGGGCTAATAATCTAACAATGAACAACAAGCAGTTTAACAGCCCAAAACTGCCGTGAGCGCATGGTGTCTGTGGCCAGGACCGCTCGGTGATCTGGGCTTTTCAGTGTGGCAACACTGTCGTTGACCAATCATGAGGCACGATCATACGTAATGTCCCCCCGCTGTGCCACCCCCAAAACTGGAATGTCAGTCAGGAAGAGCGATTACAAACAAACATTAAAAGCAAACAGGGCAACAGCAGGCCAGTTACAAATTCAGCATCAATCCAGAACGTGTCCAGAACACAACAGTCATCATGTAAGAACATGGAATAGTCCATTATAACTGACTGCGGGTGGCACTGCACTGAAATGACTGAAAACAGCTGTTTACAAAATGAAGTACATGTTTCAGAACAGGTTATTTAACATCAACACAAAGAGTATCTAATCTGTATTTCATGGGGCCTTCGGCTGATGGGGACCATAGGCGGCTCCCTACGTTTGCCTGGTCTTAAGACCAGCCCTGGCTTAGCGCTGGGAGTCTAGGCACTGATAGACCTAATCTCAGTGGAGCTGGGCTTTAGACTGTGGTCATTTGAATCAGGTTCTCTGGTTCTAGGATCCAGTCTCTGAATGGCTGAATTTGATTGGTTGGTGTTGGGGTTTAGACTCTGGTAGGCTGAATCTGATTGGTTGGTGTTGGGGTTTAGACTCTGGTAGACTGGACTCATCACAATGTTTCGATTTTCAGGTGGATCAGTTTCATAATCATCATCAGCCTGAAATTAGAGTAAAATAGGTGAAATTAGATGATCCTAAAGACAAACACTGCATAATCTACGATTCACTTTACTCACATTTATGTAACAGGCACAACTGTTCATTTCCGTTTGCTGTTAATTGTGAAAATGTTCTTTTATAATTATTTAGAGATTTTTGAACTTCATCCATTGACTTACTTTTTCATTAGTTCTTGATTGTCTGCTGAAAAATCCAGAGTCTGCAGAAAGAGAGAAAACATCAGCTGTACAAATGTTCTATTCATTCCATCTCCACTAGAGGGAGTCAGTGGCTTTAACTAGGTCCAAGAACCTGGAAAGCTTCTCCTCTTTGCTACAGAGCAGCAGTCTCAGATATGAAGGTGGTCTATATTAGAAATGGATATTCTGGATGTTCCTCTTATGTAAGTCATGTTATCTTCACTTCTACACTCTCACTTTTCTCATTTCACCTAGACTGAAGCTACATTATTCAATGGCTGCAATGTTGATTCCAGTATGTTGGTATCTGTTAGTCTTGTCTGAAGTTTTGCCTACTTTTAAACTTTCACCCTTTTTTTAACGTTTTTCTGCTTTCCTCTACAGAAAAGACAAGACCTGTGAAATACATTCATCCAAAGATGCATTCTAACCACTAAAATACACTAAGCCATGAATATTTGGCTGTTTTCATATTTTCAAATATTTGACACACAAATTTGACATTTACTTCTTATTTCAGATATGCTTCCATACTTTCTGTGCATATACACAGAAATCCAGGAAGAATTCACTACGCTTAAATTTTTCCACATTTTGATATGTTACAGCTTTATTCCACAATTTGAAAAAAAAAGGAATACATTCATTTTTCCCCTCAAAATTTTACACACAATACCCCACAATGCCAAAGTGAAAAAAGTTTGTTTGAATGTTTTGTACATTTATTAAAATCTGTGTCCGGGCCACTCAAGAACATCTATCCATCTATCTATCTGTCTGTCTGTCTGTCTGTCTGTCTGTCTATCTATCTGTATGTCTATCTATCTATCTATCTATCTATCTATCTATCTATCTATCTATCTATCTATCTATCTATCTATCCATCCATCCATCCATCCATCCATCCATCCATCTTATCTATCAACTGAAGGATAATCAGTGGAAACAGGAGGCACCTGAGCTCAATTTTGAGTGTCATAATAAAGGCTGTGAATTCTTATGTACAGGTGATTTTTGTTTTATATTTTTGCAAAACATTCAATCAAACCTTTTTCACTTTGTCGTCATGTGGTATTGTGTGTAGATTTTAGAGGGGAAAAATGAATTTGATCCAGTTTGGAATGAGGCTGTGAAGCACTCTGAAGCACGTTGAATACTTCCTGGATCCACTCTATCTGTGTACAGTACCTGTTTTCTTGCATCTCAGTTTATAGATCAGTGCTGATCCTCCAATCAGCAGCAGAGCCACACAGACACACACAGTGATGATGATCACAGAGGAACCTGGAGATGAGAAACAACAGCAGCATTTCTGATTTTAACCATCAGTTATTATTTATATTTACATATGCATGAAGCACAATTAGACAGCTGATTATAGAACAGAAGAGGATGTTTTGTCTATGTATATTCATATATTGATGGACCAATGTGAGATGGTTGAATATAGAATGATGATGTTCTATAATAATGAAATAATGAATGAGTTCTTACTGAAATGTTCTTCATCAGTGACTGCTGATTTTCCTGTTGATGTGCTCCTGTTAGATGCTGTTGTTGGTGGTGCTCTTGTTGGGCTCCTGTAAGACGCTGTCGTTGATGTTCTTCTGGGAGATGTTGTTGTTGAGGCTGTTGATGGTTTCATAGTCGTAGTTGGACCTGATGACATAAAGACGTATAAACACAGAGCAAAACCAATATGATAAAAGTGAAAGCCGTATAAAGACACAGTAAAGACACTGAGTGGCCTTTCTGACTTTAACTACTATAAATACATTTCTTCATATCTGGACAGACACGGTTGGAACAAATGACCAAACAGACAAACCACATCTAAACTGAGAGTCTAACTTCCTTTGTGCTCTGTGGTCTGAAGCTGATTGTCACACTCGGTGTAGAGCGCAAATACTGGTCCCTTTAGGTTTACACAAGTTTTTTTCCAATATCAGTTGCAAGAGCATTCAATTTCTGTCCTCATCATGAGTCAAATATGTCCCCAGCATGACAATAACATAAACAAAAAAAGTGTAAAGTATTTTATTAATAAATTATTTATTATTATTTATTATTGTTATAAATTATTGAAAACATTTTTACAGAAACTGTGAGGTGGTTTACAAACCAAATTAGAATGTTTTGTTTAATGATTTATTATCTTCACTGATCACCAATAAACATTGACATGAAGTTAATGTGTCTCACCATAAACCTGGAGCTGAATCTCTGTAAAGAAGGAGCTGTAAATGACTGATGTAGTTCCAATCCCAGCTCCACAGAAATAAACTCCGCCATCATCTTCTCTCACATCACTGATTCTCACGCTGAGAACTTTAGATCTTCTGTCTTCAGAGATGGAGAATCTGCCTTTGTGAGTCTCTGGAGTCTCTGTGGATCTGATCACTTCAGTAAAACCTTCACCATCCTGTTTAAATAAGAACTTGTACTTTCTTTTAAACTCCTCTGGATATGAACAGCTGATGGTGATGGTCTCTCTCAGATAACCAGATACAGTCTTTGGCCCCAAACAACACGGATCTGCCAAACATACAAAATAAATGACCTCCAATGATGTCAGATGGAGAATCTCCAGGTCATCATGGCACATGAAATACTTTCAGAAATAACTTTATGACTTAATATTTTAGGATGTATTAGACGTTCTCACCTGAATTCACTTTCAGGTTCACATCATGAATCCACCCTCCAGCCTCTCCACACTGATATAATCCAGCATCCTGTAAACTCAGGTTTTTGTAGCTCACAAGAAAACCTTCAGCAAAGTGAAGTAAAGATAACCTGCCTCTTTGACTCCATGGGTTCTGGACGTCTATGTATAAACACTCTCTTGGTGTCACTTTACAAAAATATTCATTAAACACTTCATGCTTTTCATGATAGCAGTAGATCTGGACAATACCTCCTGGGTAGCCAATCACATCAGAGCAGCCCACTTGACCTGCCAATCAAATGGCACGTTTTCACTCATGTCTTGTAAAACTAAATTCAACCAAGTTCTTTAAATTCTGCAGTTGTGCATCAAAATAACTGCAACTAAAAGCTTCAATCAAAGACATAAAACCTGAATCACATGTTCTTTTATAAAATACGTTGTGATCTAAACACACAAATCAGCAACTTGAAGTAGAATAACTGACCTGAGATCAGGTAGAGGGTGAAGATGAGGAGGATCTTCATCCTGAGCTGAACTTCAGCTTCACTGATCTCCACACAAATTCCAGCCAGTGTTTTCTTTAGTTCTCCTCAGAGTTGAAGTCTACTCTTCTCTGTAAGTGTCGTCCTCTCTGTGTGTCTCTGTCCCTCAGGTTTGGTTGGTTCCTGTGGTTCAACTCAAAGCTCCTCTCAGCAGCGTCACTGACCACAGACTAAATTTAACACACAGGATATTGAGATCATCTTTGTGCTGAGATATTTCTAGATAACATACTAACCACAGTAAAGAGACTGCCATAGACACACACACACACACACACACACACACACACACATATATATATATATATATATATATGTAGTTGAATTTTACCTTGTTCTTCAGTGGTCAGGACCCCCATGGTCCCTCACAGAGCAGGTACTATTTGGGTGGTGGATCATTCTCAGCACTGCAGTAACACTGACGTGGTGGTGGTGCGTTAGTGTGTGTTGTGCTGGTCTGAGTAGATCAGACACAGCAGTGCTGCTGGAGTTTTTAGACACTGTGTCCACTCACTGTCCACTCTATTAGACACTCCTACCTTGTCAGTCCACCTTGTAGATGTAAAGTCAGAGACGACAGCTCATTTGCTGCTGCACAGTTTGTGTTGGTCATCCTCTAGTCCTTCATCAGTGGTCACAGGACGCTGCCCACGGGACGCTGCCCACAGGATGCTGCCCACAGGACGCTGTCGGCTGGATATTTTTGGTTGGTGGATTATTCTCAGTCCAGCAGTGACACTGACATGTTTAAAAACTCCAGCAGCATGCTGTGTCTGATCCACTCAGACCAGCACAGCACACACTAACACACCACCACCACGTCAGTGTTACTGCAGTGATGAGAATGATCCACCACCCAAATAGTACCTGCTCTGTGAGGGTCCATGGTGGTAAATCCAGTTGATTGGACATGATGTGGAAAGGCACACACCTGTCTATACATGGTCCCATAGTGGACAGTACATGTCAGAGCACAAACCAAGCCATGAAGTCCAAGGAATTGTCTGTAGACCTCCGAGACAGGATTGTATCGAGGCACAGATCTGGGGAAGGGTACAGAAATATTTCTGCAGCATTGAAGGTCCCAATGAGCAGAGTGGCCTCCATCATCCACAAATGAGGACATCCTCGATCTAATGGTACTGGAACAGTTCATTGTTCGCCTTGCTGAGGAAATGGACCCAGTGCCCTCGACTGGAGTCACTGGTAGGTAGACACCAAGCTGGCTGAAGCACACATGGTGGCATATTCAGGGACAGGGATTTCCATCCAACTGAACTTCATTCTCTCTCCCAGGAAAAAAGGGGCTCAGGCTCCTAGGCCCCTTCCCAGGGTCTGTCTTTCCTGTAATCCCCCATTCCCTCTCCTCCCCCTCCACTTCCTGAAGCTGTATTACCTCCTTTCTTCCCTCTCTCCACAGAGGTGTGGGCAGCCGAACCCATGAGAGCTGTGATGAAGCCTGGGCAGGTGTGTTGGCACTATGTGAACCTGGGCATTTGCCCATCTCCCCTGATTGAGCTGGAAAGTACCACATACCTCTGAGTATTCAAGGGGGTACATATAAAGCCTTGGTGGATTCCTGGTATAGTCAGACCACAACTCCTCAATGTTTGATTCAAGACGTGGCATTGGAGAATGGTTTATCGGGTGAAGATGTGGAATGTTCACAGGGATGTACAAGGTTATCTGGTCTGCCTATCACCACAGGGGTAAAAAGCATAGTGTTAGGGGGTCACAGGACCACTCAGTTGTGATGCAGACATAGATTTCTGAGCTCCACTTGCTGCTTCCCCAAATTTCTAAGACCTTTTATGTAACTTGGTCTTTTGCATTGGAATTAACCATGGCATCAGCATCTAACAGGAATGGGCAATCGAGAGACCTGGAAAATTCTTCACCAGTCAAGAAAAAGCCCAGTAAGACAGAAGTCATTTCTAAATTTGACCTTGATTACGGCATTTTGTAAATGAACTTCTCGGGCCCTTCAAGAATAGCAGTGAATTCTTTGGTAGCCAGGGCTGTGAAAGAAGCTGCCACTCTTGTACCTCGGTTGGCATCTCTGGAGAGCGAGATATCATCATGAAACATTTAAAGAGGGTAGCAGCAGATCTTGAACTTCAAGGCAGTTGGGTTTAAAAGACGCAGTCCACCGTTGATTCTCTACAAGTGGCAGTTCACTCAAACAAGCGAGATTAGTGACACAGTTAACAACCTGGCCAAGATGGGAGTCAAGTTGATGGAACTACAGGAAAGGACTGAAAAGAACAATCAGGAAATCAAAGGGAGTGTTGATACTAGTAGACAGGAAACTTCCACTAACCTTCGTTATAGTTTTAGTGATGAGGTTGGGAGATTTGTAGTACTAGTTGTTACTGTTTGTCAGGTCTGAATAGCAGTAGCATCAGTGTATGCACCCAATGATTATTCAGGGAATGCAATACAATTTTGGGAATATCAGAATTAGGTGACTTTAATTGGACCATAAATGAACTTGACAAGATGTCCATTAACTATAATGAACTAATAGCAAGTAAAGCTCTCAGGGACATTATTTCTGACCTACATTTTCTAGATATACTGTGCCTTTAAAATACACATAATAAGAGGAATTTTATTATTATATATTTATATACTGTATATTTTTTCTAATTGATGTCTTTCTCTAGTATTGGTTTTATAAGTCTGTCCCCTGTTAATTCAGCCCAAGCAGATATTCTATCCATCTTGCTTTCAGATCAGGCTCCTGTTGTGTGTTCAATTTTTTTCCCCTGAGTTTATACACACAAAACCACACGATGACGCTTCAACATCTCTTTATTACTGAATGCTACCTTTCTAGAGCAAATACATGCAAGGATGTTAGAATGTCTTGAGATTAACAGTGCACAATGTGATAAACCTCAGATTCCTTGGGAAGCAACAAAGAATTTTTTGTTACTTTTGCCTCCAATACAATATTATTACAAAGATTTTGACTCAATCCAAATTCCTATAGAGCAGTAAATGCCCTAGAATAAGTTTAACTACTTTACAGCGATCTAAACTAAACGGTGGTCTTTCCCTTCCAAACTAACTATTATCACTGGGCATTTCAAATGAGAGTTCTTGATGTATGGATGGACCAACACACCAGTGTTCCTTTGAGATGTGTTGAAGAATCTTTAGCAAAACCTCATAGATTACTTATTGTTTACTGGAAATGGTAGGACAAATTGTAATGTCCAACTCCCTGAGCATCTGGAGAAAAGTGGTGAGGTTTATGGGCGTTTCACTCCAAATCGGTTTACAGACTCCTTTATGGAAGAATTTCAAGATTTTGATTAGGGGTAAACCATTTTGTAATTCTCTTTCGTTTTCTCAAGGTATGAATAAAGTACAGAACATGTGTGGTGATAGTGGTTTGCTGTCATTTCAGGAGGTTCAGATGCATTTTAATCCTCCAGCTTCTTTATACTTTGTTTATTTACAACTTTGTCCTTCACTTCGAGCCTGTGGAGTTCTCTGGGCCAACACTCTCAACTCTCACCCCTTGCTAGATGGGATATGACAACTGGACAATCTACGGGGCAGAGTATAGTTTATTTCCAAAACTTTGGTAGACCATCATATAAAGCAGTTAGCAGTCGACCAACTGTGGGAACGGGAGCTTTCCTGTACTGTTCCTTCCTTAGATTGGAACACTATATGGGAAAATTGAAGTCACTCCTCTAAAAGTTTGGCGCATCAGTTTATATATATATATATATATATATATATGTTCTGGGAATGTTCTAAAGTAGCAGATATATATACAGTAGATATATTATCTAAAGTACTTGATCTAAGTGATCCACCGTCGCCACATTTGTCTTTTAAATGATGACTGTTTACAGTGTCCTGTCTCAAGGCTTTTTATTTTTTGTTTTGGTTTAAAACATTAGGCTATGAAAAGGTACAAATACATGTTTTTTTACCTGGGAAAACTTATGTATGGTACAAAATCGGACCTTAAAACCACTGTTGTAACTTTGAGGGAACATTTACATTGTTTGTACTTTGATGAGCAAAAAATGTACCTGCACAGAATCTTTATATCTAACAGCTGGATCAGTTCGGGTGCTGGGTTTAGCCCCTGATTTACTTAATCTCTTTGACAGGTGTTGGGGTTTAGGCTCTGGTAGACTGAATCAGATTGGTTGGCACAGGGGTTTAGTGATTTTGGGGCCCAAGGCAAATAACAGGAATGGAGCCCCTTGATGTTTGTTTGTAAGGATATTATAAGATTATTTAAAATATTTCTAGACAATTTACTTTTTTAAGGGAATATTTTCACTATCTTGGCACATTTTTGAAATCTGCACAAAGTTCTGCTAATATAGTGAGAACTTGATGCAGCAGTGGTGATATTACTTATAAATTAAAAAATAACATAATTATAAAATAAAATAAAATAAAAAATAACACCAACTACATTGCTCCTTGTTGGCTCCATAATTATGTACATTTGCCTTTTATCTGTTCCTTTTATGTTTCTCTAATCTTTTATGACCTGACAATATTGTTATTTTACACCTGTGACTGAGGGGTGGGGCTGCATTGAAATTACTAAGAAAACAAAGCTTGGATTACAAAGAAAAGCTGTTTTAAAAAATATGTATTTATGCATCAGAATAGGCTATTTAGCAACAACACAAAGAGTATCTAGTTTGTTTTTCAGCCTTTGGCTGATGGGGGCCCTAGGCAGCTGCCTACTTTAGCCTTGTACAAAGACTGCCCCTGGGTTGGTGTTGGAGCTTTGGTAGACCTGATCTGACTAAGTGGTGTTGAGCTTTAGACTGTAGTAATCTGAATCTGGATCTCTGCTTCTGGGATCCAGGCTCTGGTAGACTGAATCTGATTGGTTAGTGTTAAGGTTTAGGCTCTGGTAGACTGAACTTGATTGGTTGGTGTTGGGTTTAAGACTTTGGTAGACTGAACCTGATTGGTTGGTGTTGGGGTTTAGACTTTGATAGACTGAATCTGATTGGTTGGTGTTGGGGGTTTAGACTCTGGTAGACTGAATCTGACTGGTTCGTGTTGGGGTTTAGACTCTGGTAGACTGAATCTGATTGGTTGTGGTTTAGACTGTGGTAGACTGAATCTGATTGGCTGGTGTTGGGTTTAGACTCTGGTATGCTGAATCAGATTGGTTGATGTTGGGGTTTAGAGTCTGGTAGACTGAATCTAATTGGTTGATGTTGGGGTTTAGACTCTGATAGACTGAATCTGATTGGATGGTGTTGGGGTTTAGACTCTGGTAGACTGAATCTGATTGTTTGGTTTTGGGGTTTAGATGCTGGTAGACTGAATCTGATTGGTTGGTTTTGGGGTTTAGACTCTGGTAGACTGAATCTGACTGGTTGGTGTTGGGGTTTAGACTCTGGTAGACTGAATCTGATTGGTTGGTACTGAGGTATAGACTCTGGTAGACTGAATCTGATTGGTTGGTTTTGGGGTTTAGATGCTGGTAGACTGAATCTGATTGGTTGGTTTTGGGGTTTAGACTCTGGTAGACTGAATCTGACTGGTTGGTGTTGGGGTTTAGACTCTGGTAGACTGAATCTGACTGGTTGGTGTTGGGGTTTAGACTCTGGTAGACTGAATCTGATTGGTTGGTACTGAGGTTTAGACTCTGGAAGACTGAATCTCGTTGGTCAGTGTTGTCTGTGTTCTGGTAGACTGGACTCATCATGATATTCTGCATTCTAGATGTATCATTTTCATAATTAGCTTCAGCCTGAAATAGAGTAAAATAAGTCAAATTAGGAGATCCTAAACATTACACTGCATAATCTACAACTCACATAAGCTGCCTGCAGTACAGTTAGAACATAGAAATATCATGTGATGGGAACATGACTGGTCTCTGACATTATTTACATGATTGGGGTCTTTGATCCAGTGTGGGCATTATACAATCAATTGTGATACATATTCTGTTTTTTCTATTAATCTCTATTCTATACATGACGTTACCATTCTTTAGAAATAAATACTGGCTTTGGGAATGTCGGTTTAAGGTGATGACACAACTGTTCATTTCTTTTTTCTATTATTAATGAAAATGTTCTTTTATAATTATTCAGAGGTTTTTACACTGCACCATTTCACTTACTCTTTCATGTGTTCTTCTCTGTCTCCCAAAATGTCCTGAGTCTGCAAAAAGAGGGAAAACATTAACTGTTCAAATGTTCTTTTCATTTACTCCCCACTAGAGGGAGTCTGTGCTTTTAACTAGGTGTGAGAAACTGGAAAGCTTCTATTATTTGCTACAGAGCAGCAATTTCAGATATTAAGGTGGTCTTGTTAGTTAAACTGAGTGGCTGGCACCTTATTTTCTTAACTAGAACTAGGCTGGTCAGCTAGCGAACAAGCTACAATATAGCTAACAGCCTAAACAACTTCATCATTAATATCACAGACTTGAATTCAAGTACTGACGGTGTGATTAACTGTGATATGGCAGTATAAAAGTCTAAAGAATGTCACTTGAATGTCTTACATGGTTCAAATGTCTCTTTCAGTCAGAATTCGCATCAAATCCAGGCTGAATCCCAAACAGCTCTGCAGCCCTAAATAGTGTTCTAGCTATGAAACAGTGCATCATTTGTCGAGTACGGACGTTGCTCAATCCCAAATGAATATTTCTGTACTGTTGAGCTGCAGGATCCAGTATTTAAATTCATCCGTAGTGCACTATGTAGGGAGCATGGAGCCATTTGAGATTCAGCCACTGGATTGGTGTTAAATAAGACTCACTGTGGTAATTGGGTGACAACAAGTACTTATAAAGTGAAAGTAGTCCGTAACCAGTGTTGTCTTATCATATGCTCATTGTTATATGACAAAAAGTAAAAAAATTCATGAGATGACCGCAGTATACAGCGAAGGGTAATCGAACGTTTATCTCCTCTTTCAACGGTTCATGATTGTTTGGCAATGACACCAAAGTCACATCGTTTATCATGTTGGCAGCAGTTTTCTGAAAGCAATGAGCCACTTGAAACTGTGCATCACTGCGATTTTATCACCCTTCCCAGCGATAAAATCACAGTAACACATGGCCTCTCGTGGCTTATTGCTTTACTAGACACTAATGTACATTAAGCAAAGAACATTTGACCATTTTTATAAATTTTCAAATGCATTTCTTTTCAATTTCTCTCTTTGCACATGCCTCTGTGTGAACAGTACCTTGTGTTTTCTTGCATCTCCGTTTGTAGAAGATCAGCGCTGAACTTCCAATCAGCAGCAGACCCACAGAGACATACACAGGAATGATGATGACCAACAAACCTGGAGCTGAGATACAAAAAGAACAGACCAAGTTTTTCACATCACATGACCATGACCACCTTCTCAATCAAACAGGAGCCTCCTTCCTTCCTGTTGTGGAGCTCCAAACCACTGGCCCCCTGCCTGAACACATTTAACATGAAAAGACCATGAAATGTTTCTCAGCAGGTGAGGTTTTGGTACTGTATTTGTGCTGGGACTTGCTGGTGGCAAGTGGTTTGGATGAAAGACATAAAACAATAAAAACATTCAGGCTTTCTGACTTTAACTATTGTTTAACATGTATATCCATATATGGACAGACCGACATGAGACAGCTGAATATAGAACACAAGAGGGTGTTTTAAATAACGAGAGTTCTTCATCAGATATGACAGCTGTTCTTTCTGTGGGGTAATACACATGATATACAACTGTAAACATCTGGACGGACAAACAATTGACCAAAACAAAAAAGACAAACTGTTCAAACAAGAACATTTAAGAACAGGTGTTCAACCTCTGCAGAGCTCCCCATGTGGTCAGAAATGGAATAAAAATACTATTGTTTATTTGTGCTGTAGGAATTATTGTGCCGGCATCATTTTTGAGAAGTATTGAGAATATTATATATTATTATAACTCAGTTGTGCTGTACATGTTATGATGAATGCTAGGTTCGAGTAAACATCAATAATTACTTCACTCCTGTGTCCGCGTCCGTCCTTATACTAGCGACCGATCGGCTTCATGTCAAGAACACTCACAGCGGCGGAAACAAACTACGCACAACTTGACAAAGAAGGGCTGGCAGTGATGTTTGGCATACAGCGGTTTCATAAATACTTATACGGGAGGAAGTTTGTCATTTACACTGACCACAAACCCCTACTGTCACTCTTCAACGAGATGAAAGCAGTGCCACAGATGGCATCCCCTCGCATCCAACGATGGGCCGTAACCTTGAGAGCCTATGAGTACGAGATCAGGTATAAGCCAGGCAAACACCACAGCAACGCAGACGCTCTGAGCCAACTCCCTCTGCCACAGTCGTCCACCAAGAGAGAGCCGGAGGAGCGTGTACTGATGATGGAAGAGGTGATGCTTGTGTCAGCCAAAGACATGAGCCAGTGGACACACAAAGACCCTGTGCTGTCACGAGTGTGCCAGTTCATCCAGCAGGGTTGGCCAGCACAACACACAGACCCAGCGTTCCAGCCTTATGCCGTGAGGAAGATGGAGTTCAGTGTGCAAGATGGTTGTGTGTTGTGGGGGTCACGGGTGGTGGTACCTCCACCAGGTCGTGAAGCACTTCTAGGCCAATTATACCATGGTCACCCTGGCATTACCAGAATGAAGGCCTTAGCCCGCAGCTACTTCTGGTGGCCAAAGTTAGATGCTGACAGTAGTAGTGAAGATATGTAGCACTTGCCAATAACATCACAACGTACCAGCTTCAGCACCACTTCACCCGTGGGAGTGGCCCAGCAAACCATGGCAAAGGTTACACATCGATTATGCAGGACCTTTTATGGGTCACATGTTCTTGAACGTGATGGATGCATACTTCAAATGGATGGACGCTTACCCAGTACACTCAGCAACCTCAGCCAACACAATTGAATGTCTACGGAAGAGTTTCAGCAACCAAGGATTACCTGAGATGATCGTGTCAGACAACGGCTCATGCTTTGTCAGTGCAGAGTTCCAACAGTTCCTCAGTAAAAATGGAATCGAACACATCACCTCAGCTCCATACCAGCCTTCCTCGAACGGCTGTGCGGAAAGGGCAGTCCAGACATTCAAGTCCATGATGAAGAAAGCAGGTGAGGGCACCATCCACACCAAGGTGTCGCGAGTGCTGTTTAGTTACCGCATAACACCGCAGTCCACCACAGGGCGGTCACCTGCTGAAATGTTGCAAGGTAGACGATTACGATCCACATTAGATATAGGACATCCAGATCTCAGAGCCAAAGTGGAGCGAAAACAGTACAGTCAAAAGAAACATCATGACAAGCACAGACAAGAGAGAAGTTTTCAAGTACGTGACGCAGTAATCACACGCAACTTCAGTTATGGGCCTAAATGGATTCCCGGTTTCGTCACCAAAGTCACAGGACCAGTGTCTTACAAGGTCATGTTAGGAGATGGAACTCTTGTGCACAGGCATGTGGACCAGACTCTGGCAAGGCCTGAGGACAGAGTTTTCAAAGAACCCGAAACCTCAGAACCACCCACAGTGCCTGTGTCATTCCCTGACCCTGCTGCTGTCATCGCGAAGCCGGTAGCAGTGGGACAAAGCTGTATTCCAGAGTGACCACTGCAAGACAACACAACACCACCGGTGTCAAGCATTCTATCCCCAGTTGCAGTGAAAGAAATGCCACCCCAACAATCAGCTGCACCTGTTCGACGGTCCCAAAGGACTGTGTCTAAACCTGCTTACCTGAAGGATTATGTGGAATAATAATAATAATAATAATAATAACACATACACACACAGACACACACACAAAAGGGTGTAGGCGGTTCGCTGCCCTATTTAAAAAAAAAAAAAAAAAGACAAATATAATGGTTGTAACTTTGTTATGTTGTAATGGTTATGGTAATTTTTCTTAACTGGTGTTATACTATAGTTGGTATAAAATACTTAGTGTCACTACAAACAAGTAAAGGTGGTTCGTTTGGTAAGGTTACAGAAGAATTCAGTAATTTGTGCGTTATGTGTTAAGAAGGGAAAAGTAATAGCTTAAGGGGGGAGGAATGTAGTAAATAGGATTGCAGAACATAATATGTCCACCAGGTGGAACCCTACCTCAGGGAGTTTACTTGCAGTGTTCTAAAAAGGGGCTCGGGGCTCAGTGGTGCTGTACATGTAATGATGAATGCTAGGTTTGAGTAAACGTCAACAATTACTTCACTCCTGTGTCCGCGTCCGTCCTTATACTAACAAGGATATTACACCAACGCTCCTCCCTTGTTTCAGGCATTCATCAATAACGTGCTTAGAGACATGACTGGTCTTTTCATGACAGCTTACATTGATGATATTTTGATGTACTCCTTGATCTTGACACACATGTTAGACCCACCTGTCAGGTCTTCCAGCACCTCCTCCAAAATCAGCTTTATGTCAAATGTGAGAAATGTGAATTTCTTCCTGTGCAAGTTTGCTTCTTGGGTTAAATAGTCGGTGAAAATGGCATAGTGATCGACAACAAAGGAAGCTGTGGTTAAACTGGCCAACTCCCACATTTATCAAGGACTGGCAAGAGTTCCTAGTCTTCGCCACTTAATACTTAATTTTAGTTCCTTACGGCTTCACTCAAGGGTGCAGCTAAGAAATTAGCATGGTTCCCTCAAATGGAGGAGGCCTTCAATGCATTTAAGTCTGCATTTACATCATGGATGCTTCCGAGAACGTTGGGGCCGTTTTATCACAGTGTAATGGAAAACCCCCTAAATTGTTGCTTAACCTTTGCTCCTCATTCTGTTGAGAACTCCAACTCACAGAATCCTGGGACTCTGTACAGCCCACCTGTCCACGTTCAGCTTCTCCTGATTTCTGATTACTCTAGCTTGTTCCTCTTGTCATGTGTTCATCTAGAGTTAGTATAAAGCCTGGGCTTGTAGGTTCTTTGCGAAGTATTGTATCAGCCTGCTGAGCATTGCTGAGCAATTTGTTTTTCCTGGTTTGTGACTTTCCTTTGATTTTCACATTTGACTTCTGCCTGACCCTTTGGACTCTGTTTTGCCGAATATGTGCTGACCCTTTTGCCTGCCTTTTTGGCTTTGTCTGTGCCTTGCCTGTACATAACCATTAGCCTGTGTATGACCTTTGCCTATTTCTGGATTTCATCACTTGTTTATCCTTTTATTAAACATTTTAACCAACAGCCTACTCTTTTTAACTCAGCAGCAACTACTGGTTGCATTTGATAAACCCAGACACGTCACACAATATAGTGTTTCAATGAGTGACATCACTCAAAAATGGTGCCAGTACAAATTACAGTTCTTATGGTAAATCAAACCCCCGTGACCATGATGGAGAAGCGGCTTAGAAAATGGATGGATGGATGGATGGATGGATGGATGGTAAATCAAGCACAAATGAATAGCAGCATTTATATTCCATTTCTGATCACGTGGGTGGCCCTAACATCAGTCCAAATAGTGTCAAACATGAGACAAGTAATAATAAACGAAAGAAACAATTATCCTTTAATTATTTAAAATATCTCTCCGACTTTTTAATGGTTTAAAAACTAGCTTAGCAACTGCGGTCAGAAAACTTATCTTCACCCAGCACCAATAAACACTGAATACAGGAAAAGCTGTAAAAGTTAATGCATCTCACCAGAAACCTGTAGCTGAATCTCTGTAAAGAAGGACTTATGACGGATTCCATCAAATCCTGCCCCAGCTCCACAGAAATAAACTCCTTCATCGTCTTCTTTGACGTCACTGATACTCATACTGAGAATTTTAGATCTTCTGTGATCAGAGATGGAGAATCTGCCTCTCTGAGTCTCTGTGATATAGACCACATCAGTAAAATATTCTCCAGTCCATCTAGAGAAGAACTTCATGTTTCTCTCAAACTCCTCTGGATATGAACAGCTGATGGTGACAGTCTCTCCCAGATAACCAGCCACAGTCTTTGACCCCAAACAACACGGATCTGTTCATCATACAGAATGAATGAAATCCAGGCCCTCATGACAGATAGAAGAATTTCACAAATAACTTTATGACTTGTTACTTATAGACTAGCAGTTTTTCTCACCTCCTTTCACCATCAGGTTCACAGTGTGATTCCACACCCCAGACGCTCCACACTGATATAATCCTGAATCCTGTAAACTCAGGTTTCTGTAGATCACTGCAAATACACCAGGATAGTAAAGTAGAGAAAACCTGTCTTCATGAATCCGTGTGTTTGGTGTTTGTGCGTATGTATCCTCCTTTGTTGTCTCCTTCCAGAAATAATCTTTAATCCTTCCGTTCTTCGGATGATAGCAGTAGATAATGACACTGCCACCTGAACAGGCAGTCACACTGAAGCAGCTCACTGGACCTGCCAATCAAATTAAAGGGTCTCACACTTCTATCTAATCCCATCAAATTACACATTATGTTCTCTACATTCTCCAGTTCTACATCAAAATAACTTTCAACAACAATCCAATACCTGATTACGTTCCTCTGTAAAATAAACTATAACTCATAGACATACATCTACAGTGTGAAGTAGAATAACTGACCTAAGATCAGGTAGAGAGTGAAGACGAGGAGGATCTTCATCCTGAACTGAACTGAATATATTTCACCTCTATATTTCTCTGTAATGTAGAGTCCTCTCTGTTTGTCTGTGTCCCATCCTCTCTGGTTTGGATGGTTTCTGTTTCTCTGGAAATCACCGAAGTTCTCACAAACACCAACGTTTGCTTTTGTTCCACTCAGAGGTAAAATGGTTGGTTGCTGCTTCTCTGGTAAAGGTCAGTGGTCCTCAAACTCACAGCTCCTCCCAACCACATTTCTGACCACAGAAAAATAGAAACCCACAGGATGTCCTGAGGTCATGTTTGTCATCATGCTGTGACATTGCTAGGCAATGGAGCACTTTCATAGTCACACTTGGAGACCAATAATAAAAGTTTCACATGAATTGTTTTTTACTCTTCTGATATTTGGTCATTTTTAATTGGGATACAGTTGTCATCGTTATCATTGTTATTGGTGAAATTTGAACTCAATTGAATTAATTCATTATTAGGAAAGTTCTGCAGTCTTTCTGCTGTCATGTCTGTCATAGAATCTGAGGACTATGTTCATAATCTGATTATAATATTTTGTGTGTCGCTAGGAAACAAGGACATTTAGCTCACGCCCCATCTGTACTTGCCACAGCTTCACCGTACCCAAACAGGGCAATTAGGTTAACAGCTCGCTCAAGCTTTAGGTCAAGCTAAGGCCCTCCCCCCAAAAACAGGGAGAGAATCTCTGGCTATATTTGCACTGCTCGCCTTCGCGGCCCTGACTGACTCAGTTCTTCCTGCTGTACAGCTCAGCGGCCAGACCACCTTCACAACAAGAGTCCTTACTGAACGGACTCAGTGAACACACGATCTAGGACTAACAAACTAAAATGAACATTTCATAACGCGTTACAATATGTTCACAATTACAGTGAAGATAAACAGAGACACAGTAGAATTCATTTAAAAGTTTACTGTTATTGATTGTACTTCATTCAAGTGGGCTGCAATACCAAGATTAATATCTGTAGGGTTAGATTAAAATATTTAAGACTGGGCAAGTTGTCACAAAAGTCCTGTACAACTACAGGCGCTGACTAATTCAGCAGGAAAAAAAACCCAAAACAAACAGTTCTGGGAATTCAAACCTATGTTCAGTTGTAGAGTCAGAGTGACTTTAGGAGAGGACTCGGGAGATTTCTAAGTTTAGATAAAAGATAAAAATCAGTGTCAGAAGTAAGTTCTGCTGTGTTAGTAAATCTGGATTTGAGTAATAATGACCTGAATTCACTGGATGTTTCATCTCATTGAATTAAATAATAATAATAATAATAATAATAATAATAATAATAATAATAATAATAATAATACAAATACATTGGTTCAAAATGTTCAAAACGATCTCTTGGCACATTAAGGAACTTTCCATTTCTTGCAGAATGGTCACACATCTATATCACTTAAAGCATTGTTTTGCAAGTGGAGACTTTATATATACATATGGAAATATATGAAACACATTGATTCTAAAATATAGTAGCAAACCACTGCTGGTTGGCACTGGCTCTGAGATACTCTGAAAGTGTGACTATGCAAACTAAGGCTCATCTATCTAAGGCAAATCAAACTGAAGTTTCTCACTGTTCTCTCTCATTTTATTAAATTCTAACAAATTCTCCACATTCTACAGTTTGCTGGGTACAAGACACTTCAGTAAAATATATATGGTCAATTTTAAGCAGAATAGCTGACCTGAGATCAGGTAGAGGGTGAAGGTGATGAGGATCTTCATCCTGAACTGAACTTCAGCTTCACATAAACTCCATCCCACATTCATTTTTGTCCTCCTCAGAGTTGAGCTTTACTTTTCTTTATAATGTATGTCCCTCTGAAAGGGTCAGAGATGCTCAAACTCACAGATCTTGCCAGGAGTGTCACTGACCACAGGCCAAATTAGACACACAAGATCATTTTAGTACTGAGATGTTGTTATGGTAACATCATACCTGCTGAACTACTTTCTTAGTACAACAATGCTAAATGTTCCACATGTCATTGAACTCAGTCATTAGGAAAGTTCATCCTCATTCAATAGTTTTGCAGATGTCACGTGTGTCACGCATCCCTCCAGCCCCGACTCTCTAGTGAACCATCTGAACACATGATTGTGATGTCACCACAAACCATCTAGCAGATATCTGCTTCACTGGATTTCTGATTCTACTCACCATATTCTGCTTTACTAGAAGTGTTCAGCAAGAAAAACATTACTAAATTGCCTCCTCACCTTTTCTATGCCTGTGCCATAGAACTAATAGAAAATTCAGTCCAGAGTCTATCCCTTAACTCAGGAAGAACAGACTATGGACACATACATAAAAGAACCTCTTGTCCAAGGTTGTACCAGAACTTCTACTTCCCCTGTAGCTTCTGGATTCTTTTTTGTTGAGAAAAAATATCGTCCCTGCATAGACTACAGAGGGTTAAACCAGACCACTAAGAAATACACTCACTGGCCACTTTGCTTGTAAAAGTTTGGACCCCCTTTTGCCTTCAGAACTGTCTTAATTCTTTGTGGCAAACTAGGTGTTCTCTGTTCCTCAGAGATTTTGGTTGGTTATTTGAGTTCCTGTTGCCTTTCTATCATCTGGAACCAGTCTGCCCATTCTCCTCTGACCTTTCACCAGGGGCGTTGCCTGGGTATGTAAAGATCCGGGGCTCTGCCCAATTAATTATATATATATATATATATATATATATATATATATATATATATATATACACACATTTTTTATTTATTTATTTATTTTTTACAATATGTACCCTGATATATAATGTTTAACACTATAATATGGAGTTATATTTTTTTATTCAACAGATTTAAAATTTAACAAAGGGTGCACAAATTCTGCAGAATGACAGTTGGTGACCTAAAGATAGTGAGCTTTTACTAAAGGATCTAACTAATTCCGAAGCTGACTGGTGACAAGCTGCATTTTATTAAGCACACAGTGGGTTTGATCTGTGTGTTTTGATTCGGAGACGTGTGTTTTTAACCAGCTATCAGATCCACAAACAATGTCATCACAGTTTACATAGTTAACTACCGTTTCCTTTCTCCTTGAAAAAACGCCGTATATCCATTTTCTTTCACCGTCAGCTTCCTGCAACCTGCTGCCAAACATGGCTAGAGCACATGTGCGCTCCCCCACGGGGGTGGGGTGGGCTCTCCTCCGCGCCCGCAAAACCAGCAAGCTGATTGGCTGTTTCTCCTGAAAGGCGGAACTTTATCCTTGAAGCGGCACTATGATTGGCGTTAAGAGATTTCCTATTCTCACAGCAGCATTGGCCTCCTCATTAATAGTACAGCTGAGCGAAAAGGTTCGGGGCTACTGGATAATCATTCGGGGCTGAAGCCCCGGAAGCCCACCCCAGGCGACGCCCCTGCCTCTCACCCAGGCTTATTATGTATTATTACACACAAGTGGCCAGTGAGTGTATACCTGTCCACTTGCTCTCATCCAGATAGTGTTAGAACAACTATAGGGAGCCAGATTTTTCACTACATGCTATCCAAGGAGTGTTTATGATCTAGTCTGAATTAGAGAAGGAGACAAATGGAAGACATGATGATAGGCAAGTCTATAAATTACCTATATATATAATATCCTCATCTACTCTCCTGACTTTGATTCTCACATTGATCAGGTTTGTTCTGTCCTGAAATAAAAATTTGTGAAAGCTTAAACTTTGGATTTTATTTTTGATTGGTCAGAAACATAAAACAAACAAACAAGGCAGCAGAGCAATAAAACCACATCGCCGATGAAAAGGTGGAGTTTTGTGATGGAAAACAGATTTCCATCACAGGAAAACTGGCTCAGTGAGAAGAATGTTTGTAAGGTTTTACTCCTGTGTGCTGCAACAGATAAAGACACAGAGAGAAGGTCAGAGAAAACATGAAGCTATGTCCTTTTTGAGTCATAAAACTTATTTAGCGTCTTCGTTCTGTCAAGAGAGAGCCAGAGCTAACCCCCTTTTTATAAACAGATGTCCATTACCTCTGGTGGCTGGAGCTGTTATCATCAATCTGCAGAAGAAGTAAAGAGGAATAAGTAAACATTCAATGCCAAATTAGCAAAAACATGTCAGGACACTGGATTTAATTGGTTAGCTGGGTTACCCCTTGTCTTGATGAGCACGAGATGTCTGTGACAGTGAAATCTCTTTCATTTGTTCAAAACAAAGTCACTAAAATCTACCAGTCTGGAAATGGTTATAATGCCATTGCTAAGACCAAGACCAAAATGTCACCAAGAGCACATTGTTGACTCATCCAGGAGATCACAAAAGAACCCAGACAAACTTCTAAGGAACTGCAAGCCTCATTTGCCTCAACCAAGGTCCATGTACATGATTCCACAATAAGACAGACTCTGGGCAAAAATGGCATCCAGGACAGTTATTGCAAGGTGCAAACCACTGCTGACCTAAAGAAAAAGAACAAAAAGATTCATCTCGAATTTAACAAAAAAAAGTCCAGATAATCTCCAATACGTCTGGGATAATATTTTGTGGACTGCTGAGTCAAAGGTGGGACTTTTTGGAAGGCATGGGTTCTTTTACATCTGGCGTAAAGCTAATACTGCATTCCACCAAGAACAGCATACTAACAGTTAAACATGGTGGTGGTAGTGTGATGGGCTGGGGCTGCCTTGCTTCTGAAGCACCTGGACAACCTGTAATAATTGATAAACCATAAATTCTGCTCTCTATCAGACAATCCCGAAGGAGAATGTGAGTTGCACCTGTCAGTTCTTGACCTATAGCACAAACACTATTGGGTTATGCAGCAGGACAAGGATGCAAAGCACACAGGCAAGTCCAACTCTGAATGGCTTAAAAGAAATTGAGAAATTGAGGTTTTGGAGTGGCCGAGTCAAAGTCCCAAACTGAATCGCATTGAGATGCTGTGGCAAGACCTTAAACAAGCAGTCCGTGCTCAAAAATCATTAATTGTACCAAATATAAATAGATTCTGCAAAGAAGAGTGGGCTGGAATTCATCTGCAGTGATGGAAAAGGACTCACTGCAAGTTATTGCAAAAGTTTGACTGCAGGTGTTACTGCCCAGGGTGGCATAATGAATTATTAGGTTTATGGGGGCAGCTACTTTTTCACATGGGTCACATAGGTTTTGAGTAAATCTTTGTCTTCAATAAATGGAGTGTTTACGTTTTTTTCCCCAATTTGTACACGTCATGTGTTGTCTTTATCTTCTATTACTATTAGTTGGATGATCTGAAACATTTAAAAGTGACAAATTCGCAAAAATAGAAGAAATTGAGTGAGGGACAAATACTTTTTTCACAGCATAAGCATGACTGAAGAGGACTGAATGAATATTACAGCGTCAGAGCTTAAAGGAAATATTTCTTGGAGATACCATTGGACTGAAAGTTCTGAACAATAAAGGGGGTACTTAAGAAATGATGTCAATTTGGTCCTATTGAGAAGCTTCACAGCTGCAAGAACCATGTTCTTGTCAAATTGTCACATTGAAAATGAGTGGAGGAAATGAATGAAATACCAAAATACCAAAATCTACTGCTGTACCTGTTAAATTATTTCCTGAAGAAACCACAGACAAAGGACTACTTTGCCTGTAACACAGGACTAGATTGGAACTGGACCTAATGCTTCCAGTCCAGGTTACAGTAGAAAAGTGTAGCATGTTCTTTTGTTCTTTTGTTCACTGCTGTGATTGATGTCTTACATTGAATCTAGTTTTCATTTTAAGACACTTTGTGTCCCGGTTTTTGATTGTCATGAACCTACACATGGTACACACCAACAATTGGTGAGCCAGCCAGGAGGGCGATCTCCAGGGAGGATAGAGAAACACTGCTGAGTTCTGAGTTCTACGTGTTAACATAGTACTTTAATTGTAGTAAGGGAGTAAGAGACTTGTCATCTGTCATCCCTGATCAGAGCTCATTAGTAGAGTTTAAGCACACATTTTTAAAGGAGCTGTGTCAGAAATATCGAAGCAAAACTCTGTTTGAGTGATCAAAATACATATAGTGACCCAAAACAAAAGAATACTTCATCAAAGTAGTGAGGTTTTAGGATAACCTGGATTCTGTCTCAGCTTGTTGGGTTATTCACATAACCTGGTGATGCCTGGTTTGATTGTCCTAACCTGTGCTCTTTTGTGTAGTAACCCATGCTTGAGTTATTACAATAACCCTCTATGTGTGCCCCAAACAGTGTTAGCATTTTTCTCACTGTCTCTGCTTAATCAAGATTAATAAGTACACTGGTAGTCATTTTAATAAATTCTTCTTCATCAAAAGGAAACGCAACAACAGTGTGTTGGCTTAATGGTATCATTGCCTTCTAGTGCAAAACAGCACTGTTTCCATGCAGTGGGAAAGAGTGCTACCCAGGTAAGCACAGGTTAAATCTCATGCTGACCTACATTTATGACATTTGGCTGACGCTCTTATCCAGTACGACTTACAGCTTAAAAAATAATGACCTTCAGTAAGAGTTTGCTCATCTTCATAATGGGCACTCATGGGCTGGATGTTAGAGCACCAGCCATGTGACCGGAAGGTCGCTGGTTTGATCCCCTGAACTGACAGCACATGACTGAAGTGCCCTTGAGCAAGACACCTAACCCCCAACTGCTCCCTAGGGGTCTTCACTTGCGTGTATGTAGTGTTTCACTGTATGAGTTAAACGCAAAGGTGAAATTTCCCCATTGTGGGACTAATAAGGGTCACTTAATCTAATCCACAAAATCCAATGGGTATATCACACCTGTGAAGGCAACAGGACTAAGAAACTTTCAAATCTACTCCTGTGTTTACATAAAGAAAAGAGATGCAGTAGAAAATATACAGGAAAGGATATTAATCTCGTACCTTATTTAAATAAAGTAATAAAAAAATGTTGAGAACATGCTCAAAAACATTTGGAACATTCAGAAAATTTGATCAGACAGCCTGCAAGCCAACGGACAAGTTCTCTGTCAACTAAAATCTGCTCCACACTCACAGCATTTCAGTACCAGGGGCCGCAACTTCCTGTCAGACTTAAGCACTTTTGATGGCTATGAAGCAGATTGGCTAAAGTCATGGTCAGCAAAGTCCCAGTAATCTTGATCGTAACAGATATTAAGATTTCACAGAAATTTGCAAATAAAGAAGCTTTCTTTCACTGTGAAGTTTAATAGTTTAATAGTTTAATAGTTTATTAGACTGGATCGACAGAAAATAGGTACTTTCTTTTTGAACAAGTTCAAAAAAGTTGCGGCTTGCAGGAATGGTAATAAGAAATAATGGTTAATGGTTAAGGTGGAGGTTTGCACTGGAGAGGAGAGGAATGAAGGTCAGTAGAGACAAGATGGAATACATGTGTGTGAATGAGAGGGAGGCAGGTGGAAAGGTGAAGATGCAAGGAGTAGAGGTCGTAAAGGTGGATGACTTCAAATATCTTGGGTCAACCATCCAGTGCAATGGACAGTGTAGAAAAGAGGTGAAGAGGGTGCAGGCAGGATGGAGTGGGTGGAGACGGGTGTCAGGGCTGATGTGTGACAGAAGCATAGCAGCAAGAGTGAAAGGGAAGGTTTACAAGACAGTAGTGCGTCCTGCTATGATGTACGGTTTGGAGACTCTGGCTCTGTCTAAAAGACAGGAGGCTGAGCTGGAGGCGGCGGAGATGAAGATGCTGAGATTTTCGTTGGGAGTGACAAGGATGGACAAGATTAGAAATGAGCAGATCAGAGGGACAGTGAAGGTGGAGCAGTTTGGAGATAAAGCCAGAGAGGCCAGGTTGAGATGGTTTGGACATGTGTTGAGGAGGAATAGTGGATATATTGGGCAAAGAATGTTGGAGATGGAGCTGCCGGGTAGAAGGAGAAGATGTAGACCTCAGAGAAGGTTTATGGATGTAATGAAGGTGGACATGGAGATGGTTGGTGTGAAAGTAGAGGAGGCAATGGATAGGGTGAGATGGAGGCAGATGATCCGCTGTGGCGACCCCTAAAGTGAGCAGCCAAAAGAAGAAGAAGAAGGTTAATGGCGTCATCAGAAGATTCCTGCTGACGGACGTTCACTGTGGCATCAACTGGAGAATTTGGTTTCTTCTGGAGGGTTTGATGGCAGTTGTGCAGTGGTGTATACAGTGTTTGGGGGATCAGAGGGGGCTCTTGGGGGTTGGCTCATAGAGTAAAGTGCAGTAGATCCACTGCCTGAATGGGGTCTTATGTATCTAATCTCCTCATAGTCACATGCAGAGTGAGAAATCTGAGGACAAACAAAATGTCACAAGAAAATTACAACAAAAAACACATAACATACGAGCATGCAGGTATACATCAGGTATACACACGTAAACACACAGCTACTCACTGTATTATTCTCCTCCATCCTTTTTGGTGAAGAGGTGGAGCCTATGGATAACAACATTTCAGAACAAATCGAAGCATCGTTTATTATCTAGATTAAAACGTCAACACATGTTTAAATCAGGGGCATCTGGTGTTGAAACAGAAATGGATGGTAAGTTATATAGTTACTTTATTAGTCCCACAAACGGGGAAATTCCACCTCTGCATTTAACCCATCCGTGAAGTGAAACACCACATACACACTAGTGAATACACACACTGGAGGGCAGTGAGTACACTTGCCCGGAGCGGTGGGCAGCCCTATCCACGGCGCCCGGGGAGCAGGTGTCTTGCTCAAGGACACCTCAGTCATGGACTGTCTGCCCTGGGGATCAAACCGGCAACCTTCTGGTCACAGGGCCAGTTCCCGAACCTCCAGCCCACGACTGCCCCCAACTATTAATCCATTATATCTATTAATCAATGTACTTCTGAAGTATTTGATGTTTATGAAAAAGATCACTGTTGAAACTGTCCCTCCTTTGATTTATACTACTTTCTGTAACTTGCTGTCTCTTCCGTCTCTTTCAGTCATAAATCTTTTGCACCCCTCCACCATGTCAGCATCTCCCTGCAGACTTCTGTGCTAGCAATTCCAGTGAAGTTGGGACGTTGTGTAAAACATAAATAAAAATAGAATACGATGATTTGCAAATCCTTTTCAACCTATATTCAATTGAATACACTACAAATTTATATTTATATATTTATATTATATTTATATTTAATGTTCAAACGGATAAACTTTATAGTTTTTTGCAAATATTCACTCATTTTGAATTTGATGCCTGCAACATGTTCCAAAGAAGTTGGGACCAGGGACAACAAAAGACTGGGAAAGTTGAGGAATGCTCAAAACGGATATTCCCACATGGGCTCAGGAACACTTCAGAAAATCACTGTCAGTGAACGCAGTTCGTCGCTCCATCTACAAGTGCAGGTTAAAACTCTGCCATGAAAAGCGAAGCCACATATCAAAACCACCCAGAAACACCGCCGGCTTCTCTGGGCCGAGCTCATCTGAGATGGACTGACGCAGAGTGGAAAAGTGTCCTGTGGTCTGACGCGTCCACATTTCACATTGTTTCTGGAAATCATGGACGTCACGTCCTCCGGGCCAAAGAGGTAAAGGACTGTCTGCATTTTTATCAGCGCAAAGTTCAAAAGCCAGCATCTCTGATGGTGTGGGGGGTGTTAGTGCCCATGGCAGGGGTAACTTGCACATCTGTGAAGGCCCCATTAATGCTGAAAGGTACATACAGGTTTCGGAGCAACATCTGCTGCCATCCAAGCAGCGTCTTTTTCAGGGACGTCCTGCTTATTTCAGCAAGACGATGCCAAGCCACATTCTGCACGTGTTACAACAGCGTGGCTTCGTAGTGAAAGAGTGCGGGTACTAGACTGGCCTGCCTGCAGTCCAGACCGTCTCCCATTGAAAATGTGTGGCGCATTATGAAGCTCAAAATACGACTGCGGAGACGCCGGACTGCTGAGCAACTGAAGCTGGACATCAAGCAGGAATGGGAAAGAATTCCACCTACAAAGCTTCAACAATCAGTGTCCTCAGTTCCCAAACGCTTATTGAGTGTTAAAAGGAAAGGTGATGTAACACAGTGGTGAACACGCCCCTGTCCCAACTTCTCTGGAACGTGTTGCAGGCATCAAATTCAAAATGAGTGAATATTTGCTAAAAACAATAAAGTTTATCCGTTTGCACTGCAAACGAAACCAAGTTACTGCTCATGAAATTGTGCTTTCTATTCAAATTTAGGACTGTTAATGATGGCTTAGTTTAGGATTAAAAGATGGTTTAGATCCAACAACAAACCGACCGATGATTTTGTCTGTAGTCGTAATGAAACACAGTAACATGTATTTTTTTAACTACTCAAATCTGGGAAGCACCAGAAGTTTTTACAGAGGTGCTACAAAGCTCTCAAAACCATACCGATACATTTTGTATAGAAGCACTATGGTTTCCCAGACATGCCATCGTGACGATGACAAACTTACAAATATTTCTAATAAACATAGATCTTACTCGCATTCTGACCCCTTTGTTTTCTGTTTGTGTGTGTGTGTGTGTGTGTGTGTGTGTGTGTGTGTGTGTGTGTGTGTGTGAATAGCACCTTGTATCATCTTGGTGCATCTCAGTTTGTAGAAGATCAGTGCTGATCCTCCAATCAGCAGCAGAGCCACACAGACACTCACAGTGATGATGATCACAGGGGAACATGAAGCTGAGAGACAGAAACAACAGACCAACATCATCACATCACATGATCACAAACACCTCCTCAAACTAGTAACCTCCTTCTCTCCTAGTGTGGAGCCCTAAACTGACCCCTTGCCCGAACGCATTAAATAAGGCATTAGATGTTCTTCAGTAGATGAGGTTGCTGGTATCGTGGTTGTGCTGGGACTTGCTGGTGGCAGGTGGTTGGGATCTGCTCTTTCTTTCGCTTTATGGAATTATCCAGTAGAAAACACTAAAATATTTGGATTTCCTGACTTTAACCATCAGTAAATGTGTATATATGGACAGACCAACGTGAGACAGCTGGACACAGAACAGAAGAGGGTGTTTGAAGAATGAGAGAGTTCTTACCACTGAAATCTTCTTTATCAGATGAGACTTGTGTTTTTTCTGTTGTAGATGGACTTGATGTTTCTTTAGGATATACAGAAAAAATACATTAAAAATATGTATTATGATTCAAAAGTTTAGCCTTACTGACTTTAACCGTCAGAAAATGTGTTTCTTCATATCTGACACGCTTAAAATAACTGACCAAACCCGAAAACACAAACCGCATCTAAACTAGACTCTGTAACTTCCTCTGTTCTCTGTGGTGCGAAGACGACTGTCACGCTCAGTGTGTTGTGTAAATTCTGGTCACTTTAGACTGACGCTCTTTTTTTTTTTACACTCAGCCCTCGGAAAAAAAGCAGGGAGAGGGAATTAGTTTTGTTCTATCCATTTGTACATAAACAGGGAATGTAAACCGGCAGATCTGACTACGACAGCTTAACGACTCCAGCAGATCTGACTATGACAGCTTAACGACTCCGGCTGATCTGACTACGACAGCTTAACGACTCCAGCAGATCTGACTATGACAGCTTAACGACTCCGGCAGATCTGACTATGACAGCTTAACGACTCCAGCAGATCTGACTATGACAGCTTAACGACTCCGGCAGATCTGACTATGACAGCTTAAGGACTCCAGCAGATCTGACTATGACAGCTTAACGACTCCAGCAGATCTGACTATGACAGCTTAACGACTCCAGCAGATCTGACTATGACAGCTTAACGACTCCAGCATATCTGACTATGACAGCTTAACGACTCCGGCTGATCTGACTATGACAGCTTAACGACTCCAGCAGATCTGACTATGACAGCTTAACGACTCCGGCAGATCTGACTATGACAGCTTAACGACTCCGGCTGATCTGACTATGACAGCTTAACGACTCCGGCAGATCTGACTATGACAGCTTAACGACTCCGGCAGATCTGACTATGACAGCTTAACGACTCCAGCAGATCTGACTATGACAGCTTAACGACTCCAGCAGATCTGACTATGACAGCTTAACGACTCCGGCAGATCTGACTATGACAGCTTATGACAGCTTAACGACTCCAGCAGATCTGACTATGACAGCTTAACGACTCCGGCTGATCTGACTATGACAGCTTAACGACTCCAGCAGATCTGACTATGACAGCTTAACGACTCCGGCTGATCTGACTATGACAGCTTAACGACTCCGGCTGATCTGACTATGACATCTTAACGACTCCGGCAGATCTGACTATGACAGCTTAACGACTCCGGCAGATCTGACTATGACAGCTTAATGACTCCGGCAGATCTGACTATGACAGCTTAACGACTCCGGCAGATCTGACTATGACAGCTTAACGACTCCGGCAGATCTGACTATGACAGCTTAACGACTCTGGCAGATCTGATTATGACAGATCTGACTATGACAGCTTAACGACTCCGGCTGATCTGACTATGACAGCTTAACGACTCCGGCAGATCTGACTATGACAGCTTAACGACTCCGGCAGATCTGACTATGACAGCTTAACGACTCCTGCAGATCTGACTATGACAGCTTAACGACTCCAGCAGATCTGACTATGACAGCTTAATGACTCCGGCTGATCTGACTATGACAGCTTAACGACTCCGGCAGATCTGACTATGACAGCTTAACGACTCTGGCAGATCTGACTATGACAGCTTAATGACTCCGGCAGATCTGACTATGACAGCTTAACGACTCCGGCAGATCTGACTATGACATCTTAACGACTCCAGCAGATCTGACTATGACAGCTTAATGACTCTGGCAGATGTGACTATGACAGCTTAATGACTCCGGCAGATCTGACTATGACAGCTTAACGACTCCGGCAGATCTGACTATGACAGCTTAACGACTCCAGCAGATCTGACTATGACATCTTAACGACTCCGGCAGATCTGACTATGACAGCTTAACGACTCCAGCAGATCTGACTATGACAGCTTAACGACTCCAGCAGATCTGACTATGACAGCTTAACGACTCCGGCAGATCTGACTATGACAGCTTAACGACTCCGGCAGATCTGACTATGACAGCTTAACGACTCCGGCAGATCTGACTATGACAGCTTAATGACTCTGGCAGATCTGACTATGACAGATCTGACTATGACAGCTTAACGACTCTGGCAGATCTAACTATGACAGCTTAACGACTCTGGCAGATCTGAGTATGACATCTTAACGACTCTGGCAGATCTGACTATGACAGCTTAACGACTCTGGCAGATCTGACTATGACAGCTTAACGACTCCAGCAGATCTGACTATGACAGCTTAACGACTCCAGCAGATCTGACTATGACAGCTTAATGACTCCGGCAGATCTGACTATGACAGCTTAATGACTCTGGCAGATGTGACTATGACAGCTTAACGACTCCGGCAGATCTGACTATGACAGCTTAATGACTCCGGCAGATCTGACTATGACAGATCTGACTACGACAGCTTAATGACTCTGGCAGATCTGACTATGACAGATCTGACTATGACAGCTTAACGACTCTGGCAGATCTGACTATGACAGATCTGACTATGACAGCTTAACGACTCCGGCAGATCTGACTATGACAGCTTAACAACTCCGGCAGATCTGACTATGACAGCTTAATGACTCCGGCAGATCTGACTATGACAGCTTAATGACTCTGGCAGATCTGACTATGACAGATCTGACTATGACAGCTTAACGACTCTGGCAGATCTGACTATGACAGATCTGACTATGACAGCTTAACGACTCTGGCAGATCTGACTATGACAGATCTGACTATGACAGCTTAACGACTCCGGCAGATCTGACTATGACAGCTTAACGACTCCGGCAGATCTGACTATGACAGCTTAAAGACTCCGGCAGATCTGACTATGGCAGCTTAATGACTCTGGCAGATCTGACTATGACAGATCTGACTATGACAGCTTAACGACTCTGGCAGATCTGACTATGACAGATCTGACTATGACAGCTTAATGACTCCGGCAGATCTGAGTATGATATCTTAACGACTCTGGCAGATCTGACTATGACAGCTTAACGACTCTGGCAGATCTGACTATGACAGCTTAACGACTCCGGCAAACTCTTGTGCTTTTTTTAATTCTCAGGTTTTAAAGCCATAATGTTTTGATGAGTCATGCCACTCAGCCCCCCTCAATGTCCAAAACGGCCTCGGTCATGTGTGCTGCGTTCATGCTGGGTTGTTCTGGTTTATCTAGTTCGACTAGTGACATTACTTAGCCAAAACAGTCTCGCTAATTTGTGCTGTGTCTGGACCCCCTTTTGTCTTCAGAACTGCCTTAATTCTTCAAGGCAGACTTTCAACAAGGTCCTAGTAGATCAGCAGTTTCTGAAATACTCAGACCAGCCCGTCTGGCACCAACAACCACGCCACGTTCAAAGCCCCTTAAATCCCCTTTCTTCCCCGTTCTGATGCTCGGTCTGCACTTCAGCAAGTTGTCTTGACCACCTCTACATGCCTAAATGCAGTGAGTTGAGGCCGTGTGATTGGCTGATTAGCTAGTGGCTGGTGAGTGTGTATTCCAATACTGATCATGTGGAGGCCCTGACATCAGTCAAGCAAATGAATCTGTTATTTTTTTTATAACAGACATTTTACAACTTAGCTTAGAACCTGTTGACATATAACTTATCAACTTCACTCAACATCAATAAACCATGACCACATGAGAAGTAGTAAAAGTTCATGTATCTCACCAGAAACCTGGAGCTGAATCTCTGTAAAGAAGGACTTATAGCTGATTGACCCCATTCTTTCCTCAG
>NC_051222.1:38435675-38505675 GCF_015220715.1 Pygocentrus nattereri | reverse complement strand
ACCTGGACCAGTAGTTTACTGACCATCAATAAACTGATATTTCACATCTGTGAAGGGAAAAGAATGACAAAACTTCAAATTGTACTCCTGTGTTTCCTTAACGAATGAGGGTTAATTTACATTTACAGCATTTGGCTGGCGCTCTTATCCAGAGCCACTTACAATTTGATCAATTTACACAGGGAGGTGAAGGTGGTGTTGGGAGTCTTGCCCAAGGACTCTTATTGGTGTAGTGTAGGGCGGTTACCCAGGCAGGGATTGAACCCCAGTCTACAGCATTGAAGGCAGAGGCATTATCCACTACACCAACCAACCAGGCTCAGAAGAAAAGAGATAAGACAGTAAATATGTCTGTTGCCTTATTGCTCAAAACATTGTAAAGATTGAAAATACACTCAAAAGGTTGCCATACTAATGAGCTTTGTTTTCTTTCAGAGTGATCAGACAGCCTGCAAGCTGAAAAAAGGCGAATGCACTCTAACAGAAAGAGAAAAGAAAAAATAAAATTCCCTTTTACTGCAAATCTGCTCTACACTCACATTTCAGCACCAGGGACTGCAACTTCCTGTCAGACTTCAACACATATAACAGCCAAAAACACATTCACCGAAGTCAGGAAAGTCATTGGCGTCTAAACCTTCTTTTTTTCCCTACATCACATTTTGCAATGACAAGATTTACCTGTTTGAATATTTATTCGATCCAAGAGATTCTCCGATTTTACAGAATTGTGCTGGGCAAACAAAAGAAGAATGTCTTACACTGGAAAGTTTAGAATAAACATGTTTAATAGTTTTTTCTTAGATGGGGATAAAGCAAAACAGTGATTTCAAAGAATAACAGAAGTCCAACAATGCTGAAAAACAAACATACAAAAATAGCACTAAAAATCCTTTAATTATTTTAAGAAACATGATTACATATATATATAAAATCATATATGATTCTTACTTTTCTGTTACTTTTATCGAAGAGAGGGAGAGTCAACATCACGATGAGGTAGAAAGGTATGCATACAGTTATCAAATAAATCTATTTAAATCATTTGAATAACACATTCTATTACAGTATCATGTATCATGTTCAGTATACACCATGCCTCGTTGTTTTAGTTTCTAGTAGAGTGCTGCTGAGACAGAGCTGTTAGACTTTAATTCCTGGCAAAATGAACTTCACTGGCTTGAGCTGAACTTTACACTAACATAGAATAAACCTGATTGGTTGGTGTTTGGGGTTTAGACTCTGGTAAACTGAATCTGATTGGTTGGTGTTGGGGTTTAGACTCTGGTAGACTGAATCTGATTGGTTGGTGTTGGGGTTTAGACTATGGTAGACTGAATCTGATTGGGTGGTGTTGGGGTTTAGACTATGGTAGACTGAATCTGATTGGTTGGTGTTGGGGTTTAGGCTCTGGTAGACTGGACTCATCACGATGTTTCGATTTTCAGGTAGATCATTTTCATAATCATCATCAGCCTGAAATTAGAGTAAAATAGGTGAAATTAGACGATCCTAAAGACAAACACTGCATAATCTACGACTCACTTAACTCACATTTATGTAACAGGCACAACTGTTCATTTCCATTTTCTGTTAATTGTGAAAATGTTCTTTTATAATTATTCAGAGATTTCTGAACTTCATCCATTGACTTACTTTTTCATTAGTTCTTGATTGTCTGCTGAAAAATCCAGAGTCTGCAGAAAGAGAGAAAACATCAGCTGTACAAATGTTCTATTCATTCCATCTCCACTAGAGGGAGTCAGTGGCTTTAACTAGGTCTATGAGCCTGGAAAGCCTCTCCTGTTTACTACATGTACATAAGCATTCACAGCTTTTGCTCAATATGTTGTTGAAGCACCTTTGGCAGCAATTACAGCCTCAAGTCTTTTTTAGCATGATGCTATAAGCTTGGCACCTATTTTTGGGCAGGTTATCTCATTCTTCTTTGCAGAACCTCTCAAGCTCCATCAGGTTGGATGGGGAGCATCGGTGCACAGCCATTTTCAGATCTCTCCAGAGATGTTCAATCAGGTTCAAGTCTGGGCTCTGGCTGGGCCACTCAAGAACATTCCCAAAGCCACTTCTTTGTCATCTTGGCTGTGTGCTTAGGGTTGTTGTCCTGTTGGAAGATGAACCTTCACACCTGTCTGAGGTCCAGAGTGCTCTGGGGCAGGTTTTCTTCATGGATATCTCTGTACATTGCTGCATTCATCTTCCCCTTGACCCTGACTAGTCTCCCAGTTCCTGCTGCTGAAAAACAGCCCCACAGCATGATGCTGCCACCACCATGCTTCACTGTAGAGATGGTATTGGCCAGGTGATGAGCGGTGCCTGGTTTCCTCCAGACATGACGCTTGGCATTGAGGCCAAAGAGTTCAATCTTTCTTTCATCAGACCAGAGAATTTTGTTTCTCATGGTCTGAGAGTCCTTCAGATGCCTTTTGGTAAAGCTCCAAGCAGGCTGTCTTGTGTCTTTTACTGAGGAGTGGCTTCCATCTGTCCACTCTACCATACAGGCCTGATTGTTGGAGTGCTGCAGAAATGGTTGTCCTTCTGGAAGGTTCTCCTCTCTCCACAGAGCAACGCTGAAGCTCTGTCAGAGTGACCCTTGGGTTCTTGATCACCTCCCTGACTAAGGCCCCTCTACTCCATTCACTCAGATTGGCCGGGCAGTCAGCTCTGGGAAGAGTCCCATGGATGATGTGGATGATGGAGGCCACTGTCCTCACTGGGACCTTCAATGCTGAAGAAATCCTTCTGTATCCTTCCCCAGATCTGTGCCTCGATACAATCCCGTCTCAGAGTTCTACAGACAATTCCTTGGACTTCATGGCTTGGTTTGTGCTCTGACATGTACTGTCCACTATGGGACCATATATAGACAGTTGTGTGCCTTTCCACATCATGTCCAATCAACTGGGTTTACCACAGGTGGTCTCCAATCAAGTCATCAAAACAACTGAAGGATGATCAGTGGAAACAGGAGGCACCTGCGCTCAATTTTGAGTGTCATGACAAAGGCTGTGAATTCTTATGTACATGTGATTTTTTTGTTTTTATTTCCAATAAATCTGGGAACATGTTTTCCCAGACATGCCATCATGATGATGACAAACTGACAGATATTTTTAATTTTCTTCTTCTTCTTTCAGCTGCTCCCTTTAGGGGTCGCCACAGCGGATCATCTGCCTCCATCTTGCCCTATCCACTCTACTTTTACACCAACCATCTCCATGTCCACCTTCACTACTCCATAAACCTTCTCTGAGGTCTCCCTCTTCTCCTTCTACCCGGCAGCTCCGTCTCCAACATTCTTTGCCCAATATATCCACTATTCCTCCTCAACACATGTCCAAACCATCTCAACCTGGCCTCTCTGGCTTTATCTCCAAACTGCTCCACCTTCACCGTCCCTCTGATCTGCTCATTTCTAATCTTGTCCATCCTTGTCACTCCCAACGAAAATCTCAGCATCTTCATCTCCGCCACCTCCATCTCAGCCTCCTGTCTTTTAGACAGAGCCACAGTCTCCAAAACATCCATCATAGCAGGAAGCACTGCTGTCTTGTAGACCTTCCCTTTCACTCTTGTTGCTGTCCTTCTGTCACAAGACATATATTTTTAATAAACATTTTTTTTGTTTTCTGTTTATTATACAAATCATGTGTCCAACTGCCCTGTGTGTGTGTGTGTGTGTGTGTGTGTGTGTGTGTGTGTGTGTGTGTGTGTGTGTGTGTGTGTGTGTGTGTGAGAATAGCACCTTGTATCATCTTGGTGCATCTCAGTTTGTAGAAGATCAGTGCTGATCCTCCCATCAGCAGCAGAGCCACACAGACACTCACAGTGATGATGATCACAGGGGAACCTGAAGCTGAGAGACAGAAACAACAGACCAACATCATCACATCACATGATCACAAACACCTCCTCAAACTAGTAACCTCCTTCTCTCCTGGTGTGGAGCCCTAAACTGACCCCTTGCCCGAACGCATTAAATAAGGCATTAGATGTTCTTCAGTAGATGAGGTTGTTGGTATCATGGTTATGCTGGGACTTGCTGGTGGCAGGTGGTTGGGATCTGCTCTTTCTTTCACTTTATAGAATTATCCAGTGGAAAACACTAAAATATTTGGATTTCCTGACTTTAACCATCAGTAAATGTGTATATATGGACAGACCAACGTGAGACAGCTGGACACAGAACAGAAGAGGGTGTTTGAAGAATGAGAGAGTTCTTACCACTGAAATCTTCTTTATCAGATGAGACTTGTGTTTTTTCTGTTGTAGATGGACTTGATGTTTCTTTAGGATATACAGAAAAAATACATTAAAAATATGTATTATGATTCAAAAGTTTAGCCGTACTGACTTTAACCGTCAGCAAATGTGTTTCTTCATATCTGACACACTTAAAATAACTGACCAAACCCGAAAACACAAACTGCATCTAAACTAGACTCTGTAACTTCCTCTGTTCCCTGTGGTGTGAAGACGACCTCAGGGGTGATAGTGGGAAAAATTCCTGAGCCTGAACTTTTTTTCTCTGCTCGGGAGGTGAGCAGGGTGGGGGTGCTATGTATGCGACACACTTAAGACATAACTTGTTGGCCCCTGGGCGCAGATATACGTCTATGGATAACCCTGATCTTCATTACTGTCAAAGAGTTTTTGCTTTTGAATTAGTCCCTTCAATGATAGATTGTGTTGAATTTTGTTGAAATACATGAACAACATTCAGACATGAGATAAACAAACCCAATATAAGCCTATATTTCAGAAGCTATATGTGCAGATTACCAGAACTCTTGGGACTAGCAGGCCTGCTCAGGAATCCATACCTGTTTTTAACTAGTCACATACCTTATTGCTTCTATAGCATAGGAGACTACAGATACTGTAGTCTGACTATGACAGCTTAACGACTCCGGCAGATCTGACTATGACAGCTTAACGACTCCGGCAGATCTGACTATGACAGCTTAACGACTCCGGCAGATCTGACTATGTCAGCTTAACGACTCCGGCAGATCTGACTATGACAGCTTAATGACTCCGGCAGATCTGACTATGACAGCTTAACGACTCCGGCAGATCTGACTATGACAGCTTAACGACTCCAGCAGATCTGACTATGACAGCTTAATGACTCCAGCAGATCTGACTATGACAGCTTAACGACTCCGGCAGATCTGACTATGACAGTTTAAGGACTCCAGCAGATCTGACTATGACAGCTTAACGACTCCGGCAGATCTGACTATGACAGCTTAACGACTCCGGCAGATCTGACTATGACAGCTTAACGGCTCTGGCAGATCTGACTATGACAGCTTAACGACTCCAGCAGATCTGACTATGACAGCTTAACGACTCCGGCAAATCTGACTATGACAGCTTAATGACTCCGGCAGATCTGACTATGACAGCTTAACGACTCCGGCAGATCTGACTATGACAGCTTAACGACTCCGGCAGATCTGATTATGACAGCTTAATGACTCCGGCAGATCTGAGTATGACATCTTAACGACTCTGGCAGATCTGACTATGACAGCTTAACGACTCTGGCAGATCTGACTATGACAGCTTAACGACTCCGGCAAACTCTTGTGCTTTTTTTAATTCTCAGGTTTTAAAGCCATAATGTTTCGATGAGTCATGCCACTCAGCCCCCCTCAATGTCCAAAACGGCCTCGGTCATGTGTGCTGCGTTCATGCTGGGTTGTTCTGGTTTATCTAGTTCGACTAGTGACATTACTTAGCCAAAACAGTCTCGCTAATTTGTGCTGTGTCTGGACCCCCTTTTGTCTTCAGAACTGCCTTAATTCTTCGAGGCAGACTTTCAACAAGGTCCTAGTAGATCAGCAGTTTCTGAAATACTCAGACCAGCCCGTCTGGCACCAACAACCACGCCACGTTCAAAGCCCCTTAAATCCCCTTTCTTCCCCGTTCTGATGCTTGGCCTGCACTTCAGCAAGTTGTCTTGACCACCTCTACATACCTAAATGCAGTGAGTTGAGGCCGTGTGATTGGCTGATTAGCTAGTGGCTGGTGAGTGTGTATTCCAATACTGATCATGTGGAGGCCCTGACATCAGTCAAGCAAATGAATCTGTTATTTTTTTTATAACAGACATTTTACAACTTAGCTTAGAACCTGTTGACATATAACTTATCAACTTCACTCAACATCAATAAACCATGACCACATGAGAAGTAGTAAAAGTTCATGTATCTCACCAGAAACCTGGAGCTGAATCTCTGTAAAGAAGGACTTATAGCTGATTGACCCCATTCTTTCCTCAGCTCCACAGAAATAAACTCCTCCATCATCTTCTCTCACATCACTGATTCTCACTCTGAGAATTTTAGATCTTCTGTCATCAGAGATGGAGCATCTGTCTTTCCGAGTCTCTGTCGTGTGGATCAGTTCAGTAAAATATTCCCCAGTCCATTTATAGAAGAACCTGTTGTTTGTTTTAAACTCCTCTGGATATGAACAGCTGATGGTGACCGTCTCTCCCAGATAACCAGACACAGTGTTTGGCCCCAAACAACACGGATCTGTTAATAATGCAATAATTAACCCCTGTCCTCTAGTAACTGCATGACTTATTATATCTAGGATATCAGTACTTCTCACCTGGTTTCACTGTCAGGTTCACATCATGATTCCACTCTCCAGTCTCTCCACACTGATATAATCCAGCGCCCTGTAACCTCAGGTTTCTATACATCACTACAAGTGCTTCATCACTGTTAAATAGAGAAAATCTGTCTTTATGAATCCATGTGTTTGGTGTTTCTGCGTATGTATACTCTGTTGCCACCTTCCAGCAATATTTGTTAATCCCTCCACTCTTCTGATGATTGCAGTAGATCATGACACTACCTCCTGGGTAGCCAATCACATTGAAGCAGCTCACGGGACCTGCCAATCGAATGAAAGGTTCTCACTCTTCCATCTCGTCTCATTAAATTCCTCTAAATTCTCTAAATTCTATAACTTTGCATCAAAATAACTGCAGCAGGAAAACTTACAATAAACTGTAGTTGAAATATAAAGTCTGCAGTTGGAAGTAGAATAACTGACCTGAGATCAGGTAGAGGGTGAAGATGAGGAGGATCTTCATCCTGAACTGAACTTCAGCTTCACTGATCTCCACACAAACTCCAGCCAGTGTTTTCTTTAGTTCTCCTCAGAGTTGAAGTCTACTCTTCTCTGTAAGGTGCAGTCCTCTCTGTGTGTTGTGTGTCTGGTTTGGTTGGTTCCTGCTTCTCTGTTAAGAGTCAGAGTTGCTCAAACTCTTAGCTCCTCCCAGCAGCATCACTGACCACAGACTAAATTGAACACACAGGATACTGAGATCATCTTTGTGCTGTGCTATTGCTGGACAACATCTGACCAGTTTCATAGTCCCACTTGAAGAGCAATAATGAATGTACAACATGCAGTGTTTTTTACTTTCTATCATTTTCTGTTTTCATTCATTTTTAGGACGTAGTAGTAGCAGGAGTAGCAGTAGCAGTAGCAGTAGTAGCAGTAGTAGTAATAGTAGTAGTAGTAGCAGTAGTAGCAGCAGTAGTAGTAGCAGTAGTAGCAGTAGCAGTAGTAGCAGCAGTAGTAGTAGCAGCAGTAGTAGCAGTAGTAGTAATAGTAGTAGTAGTAGCAGGAGTAGTAGTAGCAGTAGTATGAGTAGTAGTAGCAGTAGTAGTAGCAGTAGTATGAGTAGTAGTAGCAGTAGTAGTAGCAGTAGTAGCAGTAGTAGTAGTAGAAGTAGCAGTAGTAGTAGTAGTAATAGTAGTAGCAGTAGTAGTGATAGTAGTAGTAGTAGTAGTAGTAGCAGTAGTAGTAGTAGTAATAGTAGTAGCAGTAGTAGTGATAGTAGTAGTAGTTCTTTTCACAGTTGGCCCCTCCCAGTCCTCCCTGTGCTTTTGTTTTGATCTTTGTTTTGATTCTTTCCTGTCCTGCCCCTTGTTGCCCTTTATTGTTCTCACCTGTGTTATCCACACCTGTTTCTTGTTAACTCTCGTTGGTTCCTCATATTTAAGCCCTGTGTTTTCCCCTGTTAGTTTGCTTTGTATTGTTTGGATTGTGCTGTTTGATATTTGTAGTGTATTCTCTGGTGGTGTATTGTGTTGTTTGGTATTGTTTATTCTGGCCTCCACTGTGTTTTCAGTTTGTGTTTTATTATGCCCCTCGATATCACCGTACTACTAGTAGTAGTAGTAGCACTAGCAGCAGTAGTAGTATTAGTAGTAGTTGTAATAGCAGTAGTGGTAGTAGTAATAGTAGTAGTACTAAAAGTTGTTGTAGTAGTAGTAGTAGTAGTAGTAGTAGTAATAGTATTTGCAGGATTAGTAGTAATAGTGGTAGCATTTGTAGTAGTAGTACTAAAAGTTGTAGTAGTAGTAGTAATAGTAGTAGTAGTAGCAGTAGAAGCAGTAGTAGTAGTAGTATCACACCACGCGAAGGTAGCATGTGTCAATCAGGCATCAGGCCTCAGACGGGCACCTCATACAGCTGTCCCATTGTCCAGTTTGGGTCAGTCACCAGCGGCAGAGGTGGAGCCCCAGCACGCATGAGCAGCATTCAGGAAAGTGTCCCTGGCGCGGAGGACCGTGGTGAGAGCGGAAGGGCCAGGCTGAATAACTGAGCTGATATCAGGCAGAGGGTGAAGATGATTAGGATCTACACCTTTAACTGAAGTTCAGCTTCACTGATGTTCACACAGACACCAACCGACATTTGCTTGTGCTCGTATTAGTAGTAAACTAAAGCCTACTCTCCTCTGTAGTGTGTAGTCCTCTGTGTGTCTGTCTCTCCTCGTCTCTCTGGTTTGGTTGGTTCCTGTTTCTCTGCTAAGAGTCGGACTTGCTTAAACTGACAGCTCCTCCCAGCAGCGTCACTGACCACAAACCAAATTAACCACATAGACAAAAAATGGATGGCAGTAATAAATGTTGTATTGGTATTCACCCTTCTAATGTGTATTAATTATTAGAATTCATTTAATTAGTTTATTATTATTATTATTATTATTATTAATACATTCTACAGTCTTGCTGCCATTTTGGCCTTTGGTAAAGCAGACTGAATGGAACTCACTGTCACGGTCGGCCCCTCCCAGTCCAGTCCAGTGGGTTTGTTTTGGTTTCCTAGTCCAGCCCCCTCGTTTCATGACTCCACCCCTGATTGCCTCCACCTGTTTCCCGCCTGTGCCTCGTTTACCCTGTGTTATTTAAGCCCTGTGCTTTGCCCTTTGTTTTGCTGGTCTTTGTTCTGGTTGTACTGTTTGTGTTTGAACTGTTTGATGTTTGGTCGTGCTTGTTTGATTCTGGTTTGTCTGTCATGTCTGTCCCTCCTGCTCTCCATGTTGGATGTTTGAACCTGGACTTCCTCAGTTTCCGTGATTATTATAAAGATGGACAAGAAACTCAGTAGGATTATTCGTTTAAAATGACCAATTTCATGTATGTAAAATGTGTTGCAAGTCCAATGTTCTTCTTTGTAGGAATAGATTTAAACATGCAAGACTGTAGAGAAAGAAAACAAAAGAACTGAGTGCAGCGACAGTCCCTGAATGAATGGCACAGTCAGTGTGACATTAGTAGCGGACTGGAGGAGATGTGCTGGATCACAGATACCATCTTGTGCTGTGTTTATTCTGGCTGTTTACATCCTCGGCCACGGCGCTAGGGCTGCTGCATGACGCTATCAGTAAACAAGACACTGCGCGCCCGGACGCCGCGTTCATTGTGGCCGGCGGCTTCAACCACTGCAACCTGAGGACTGCCCTCCCCAAGTACCATCAGCACGTGAGCTTTTCCGACGAGGGAGAGTAACATACTCAACCAAGTTTACAGCAACCTGAGGGGGGCCTACAGGGCCGTGCCTCGGCCACACTTCGGACAGTCCGACCACATCTCCGTGTTCCTCTACCCAGCATACAGACAACTCCTCAAGCAAGCACTTCCACTAAGTCAGACCATCAAAGTGTGTGAAGGAACTGACTTAGTACTGTCAAAGCAGTCCTGAAGCACTGACTGGGATGTGTTCAGAACTGCTGCTGTGAGAGAGGACTGTACTGTTGATCTAGAGGACTATGATTCTGGGGTAACAGGCTACACGAGCAGTTGTGTTAAAAGCGTTGTCCCTACAAGGCACTGCAGGAAATACCCCAAACAGAAACCCTGGATAAACGGTGAAGCTCGGGCCATGCTATGTGCCCACCATGCTGCATTTCTCTCAGGCAACACTGAAGATTACAAAAGGTCCATATATGACCTGCGTAGATCTATCAGAGAGGCCAAGAGACAGTACAGGCTGAAGTTGGAAGGCTCCCGGCGCATGTGGCAAGGACTGCAGCACATCACCCACTACCAGCAGACGAGCAGAGCGGTTACAAACAGCCACACCACGCTACCTGATGAGCTAAATGAGTTTTATGCTCGCTTTGAGGTCCTCAACCCTGGCCGACCAAGAGACACTATGGCCACACGAAACACATCACTCACTGTGACATCAGTGGATGTGTGCAGGACCTTGAGGAGAATAAACCCACGGAGAGCAGCCGGCCCAGACAACATCCCCGGGCGTGCACTCAGGGTTTGCTCATCAGAACTGGTCGATGTGTTTGTGGACATATTCAATCTGTCCCTCACGCAAGTTTTTGTGCCATTCTGCTTCAAGACCACCACCATAATGCCCTTCCCAAAGAAAAGTGCTGTGACCTGCCTAAATGACTATCGTCCTGTTGCACTTGTGATGAAGTGCTTTGAGAGAATAGTCATGACTCACATCCAGGAGACCATTCCGAGCACTATAGACCCTCTTCAGTTTGCATACCGTCAGAACCGGTCCACAGACGACGCAGTGAACACTGCCCTCCACACAGTCCTCACACACCTGGAGAGCAAGGACACATATGTCAGAATGCTCTTCATCGACTACAGCTCAGCATTTAACATGGTCATCCCACACAAACTCTCAGAAAAGCTCCTCACCCTCGGACTGACACCTGCTCTCTGCAACTGGGTGCTGAACTTTCTATCAGATAGACCCCAGTCAGTCAGAGTCGGCAGCCGCTCATCCAGCACAAGAACAGTGAGCACAGGGGTCCCCCAGGGCTGTGTACTGAGCCCCCTACTGTACACGCTCTTCACATATGACTGTGTGGCCTCCCAGAACAACACCAGGATCATCAAGTTCGCTGGTGATACTACAGTCGTTGGACTGATCACTGGTGGGGATGAAACAGTGTACAGGAAGGAGGTGGTGGAGCTGGTGGCCTGGTGTCATAACAACAATCTCTCCTTGAATGCAGACAGGACCAAGGAAATGATTGTTGATCCAAGGAGAAAGCGGGAGCTGCACACACCCCTGTACATTGGTGAGGCAGAGGTGGAGAGGGTGAAGACCTTCAAATTCTTTGGCATCCACATCAGTGAGGATCTCACCTGGTCACATAACACACACCTCATCACTTTCTGAGAAGACTGAGAAAATTTGATATGCCAGCCAAAATTCTCAGCACCTTCTACAGGAGTATGATCGAGAGTGATCTTACCAGCTCCATCACAGTCTGGAGTGTGAAGTCCAGGACTACAAGACTGACCAACAGTTTCTGTTCACAGGCCATCAGGCTGGTGAACACCTCACTAACTACCTCTTCCCCCCTCCCACTCTGAACTGGTTTAACCTCACACTCAACAACTGCACCTTACCTGCACTGCACTGCTGCTGTTAGAACAACACTGTTTACATCTATTACTGCACAGAGTAATATTGTTTACTGTTTACATCTGTTACTTGATGCACTTTATAACAGCTGCTCTACATACTTAATTTTCTTTCAACTTTGCACATACTTTACTTTTTTACTATTGTTTTTAGTGTAATTCTTATGGGTTATTGATGTAACCCAGCACTGAGTTGTTAAAATAGTCCTCAAATTTTGTTCCATTACCTCTACAGTTACACAGCGTTGGATTTGTAAATTCCTTCAAATGAGTGGTGTTAGCAGTTTTTGAGTGTCTCTCATTAATCTTACATCAAACAATATGTCATAGTTTGACTTTCATTACAAAGACAACATTAGAAACATTTTATTATATGAAAATGATCAAGATTAAATTTATTAAAGCTCCATAAATGTCAGAGGTTACCAGTGATGAGGGTTTCTGTTTTCCGAAGGTTCCTGAGCACATCTGTGCCTGAACATCAGCCAGTAAAGAGCTTTGCTGTAATTTCTAGCCATTATTCCTCTTTATGAATGTGGGTTATTTGGCTAGAGTAACTAAAGAGTTGTATACATTTGAAAATGTTCACTAGTGTTTTCAATCATTTTCTATCTTCTATATTAGAAGAAATTAGCCAACCACCCAACCAGGCTCAGAAGAAAAGAGATAAGACAGTAAATATGTCTGTTGCCTTATTGCTCAAAACATTGTAAAGATTGAAAATACACTCAAAAGGTTGCCATACTAATGAGCTTTGTTTTCTTTCAGAGTGATCAGACAGCCTGCAAGCTGATAAAAGGCGAATGCACTCTAACAGAAAGAGAAAAGAAAAAATAAAATTCCCTTTTACTGCAAATCTGCTCTACACTCACATTTCAGCACCAGGGACTGCAACTTCCTGTCAGACTTCAACACATATAACAGCCAAAAACACATTCACCGAAGTCAGGAAAGTCATTGGCGTCTAAACCTTTTTTTCCCTACATCACATTTTGCAATGACAAGATTTACCTGTTTGAATATTTATTCGATCCAAGAGATTCTCCGATTTTACAGAATTGTGCTGGGCAAACAAAAGAAGAATGTCTTACACTGGAAAGTTTAGAATAAACATGTTTAATAGTTTTTTCTTAGATGGGGATAAAGCAAAACAGTGATTTCAAAGAATAACAGAAGTCCAACAATGCTGAAAAACAAACATACAAAAATAGCACTAAAAATCCTTTAATTATTTTAAGAAACATGATTACATATATATATAAAATCATATATGATTCTTACTTTTCTGTTACTTTTATCGAAGAGAGGGAGAGTCAACATCACGATGAGGTAGAAAGGTATGCATACAGTTATCAAATAAATCTATTTAAATCATTTGAATAACACATTCTATTACAGTATCATGTATCATGTTCAGTATACACCATGCCTCGTTGTTTTAGTTTCTAGTAGAGTGCTGCTGAGACAGAGCTGTTAGACTTTAATTCCTGGCAAAATGAACTTCACTGGCTTGAGCTGAACTTTACACTAACATAGAATAAACCTGATTGGTTGGTGTTTGGGGTTTAGACTCTGGTAAACTGAATCTGATTGGTTGGTGTTGGGGTTTAGACTCTGGTAGACTGAATCTGATTGGTTGGTGTTGGGGTTTAGACTATGGTAGACTGAATCTGATTGGGTGGTGTTGGGGTTTAGACTATGGTAGACTGAACCTGATTGGTTGGTGTTGGGGTTTAGACTATGGTAGACTGAATCTGATTGGTTGGTGTTGGGGTTTAGACTATGGTAGACTGAACCTGATTGGTTGGTGTTGGGTTTAGACTCTGGTAGACTGAACCTGATTGGTTGGTGTTGGGGTTTAGACTCTGGTAGACTGAACCTGATTGGTTGGTGTTGGGGTTTAGACTCTGGTAGACTGAACCTGATTGGTTGGTGTTGGGTTTAGACTCTGGTAGACTGAACCTGATTGGTTGGTGTTGGGGTTTAGACTCTGTTAGACTGAACCTGATTGGTTGGTGTTGGGTTTAGGCTCTGGTAGGCTGAATCTGATTAGTTGGTGTTTGGGTTTAGACTCTGGTATGCTGAATCTGATTGGTTGGTGTTGGGGTTTAGACTCTGATAGACTGGATCTGATTAGTTCGTGTTGGGGTTTAGACTCTGTTAGAATGAATCTGATTGGTTGGTGTTAGGGTTTAGAATGTAGTACACTGAATCTGTTTGATTGCTGTTGGAGTTTGCTTTCTTTTAGACTGAATCTAATTGATTAGTGTTGGAATTTAAACTGTAGTAAACTGAATTTGGTTCTCTACTTCCAGGATCCAGGCTCTGATAGACTGAATCTAGTTGACTGATGTTGAGTTTCACGTTGTGGTAGACTTGCCCCATCACGATCTTGTTCTGGTTTCCAAGTGGGTCATTTTCATAAACACTTTCCATCTTATGTCAGAGCAAAAAAAACAACAACAAAAAACAAAAGCTAAAAATGAGCTGATCAGAAAGATGAACATTGCAGAATTGCATACAAGTCACACAACCTACACATTATCTATATAATCTATGCTTTATTTGAACGTGTCTGTTATACATTTAATTGTGATACATATTCTGTATTTGTACTGAGTCTCACATGTCCTGTAATCCAATTCATCCTCTCTGTGTGAAATACTGGATTTGAGATTGTAGGTTTATGGTTGGGACAAAGACACAACTATTTATTTCTGCTATCTGCTAATAACAAAAATGCTCTTCCATAATTACATGGCTGTTTTCATACTTCATCAAACCCATTCACCTACCATTTCATTTGTTCCTGATCGTTTTCTGATGAAGGAAGACTCTGTTGAAAAAGAGAAAAGTGAAAGAATTGGTTCATTGGTTTGATTCATGCACTCTCCACTAGAGGGAGCATGTGATAAGACAAATTAGCAGTGGTGCAAAACCATGTGCTTGAGTTAAAGTAGAGACACCCAAGGTAAAATATTCCTCCAGTAAAGTAGAAGTTCCTCCCTTTAGACCTCCACTTGAGTAAAAGTACTAAAGTATTTCCCTTCAAATGTACTTAAGTATAAAGTAAAAGTACTAAAAGAGGAATTCTGGCTCTGATGTCCTGTTATCATTTTTATAACCAGACTGGCTTCATGAACTCATTTCAGGTGAAAGTCCTCCAGCGTCTCTCTTGGTAAACCAGTCTTTTAATAGAACGTCATTAATTAGTGACGCTGACGTCTATTAAAATGATCAGAAGCACAAAACACTGAAGGTAAACAGTTTCCATCAGGGAGAACCGAGTGGCTCTGAAATCACTTTTTACACACAAGCAAAGTTTCAGTTTCAGATTTATTTACAACTTAGTTCCAAGATTAAGTTGAATAAAAACTGGCTTTAAACTCAGGATCACAGATGAGCTCCTTTACTATGTTGATCTGTAGGCGTCTGTTCATAAACATAAACCAGCCCAAACTCATTTACTATAAAATGAACTGGTGTTTGTAGAAATTCAGAAAAAAGCCGCGTCAGTCTCGACTGCATATGTGGACATATTTCTATATTGAGCTCTATTTACACAAAGTTAGGTTAGTTCATCATTTATGTTGAACAGACTCTCCCAAAGTTTTACGCTGCCGCGCTGACGTTGAACCGCGTGCTGCACTGGGTCGGTATGACCAACAGGTCAAAACCAGCTCTAAACAAAGTGACCGCTGGGCCCTGATTGGTGCTCTGGCTTTGCGCTTCTTTCACACAGAAACCAAAAGGAGCGACAGATTTCTCAAAATGTAGGAGGGAAAAGTCGGATATTAGACTCTGAAATGTAGTGGAGTGAAAGGAAAAAGTCGCCCAGTAATGGAGAAACTTCAGTACAGATACAAGAAAAAATACTTAAGTACAGAAACTAATTACATTTACTCAGTTACTCAGTTACTGTCCACCACTACAAATTAGAGAGTGTCTTCTACTATGTACTACAGAGCTGCAAAAGATGGTCTGTATCAGATGGTCATAATGGGCCTTTTAGTGTAAAGTATAATTCTATAACTCTACCAGAAGTCGCCCAATCCTTTACACTCTCATTACTCTAATTTCAACCATGTGATCTGCAGCGTCAAGAAGAGCTGATTCCAGTAAGTAACTGTTAGTCTTACCTATAGTCTGCCCTACTCTTAAAATTATTTCTGCATTTATATAGAAGGTGTGTCACCGACAGAAGCACTGAAGCAAATAACACTTTCCACCCATTGGTAGGTTTTCCCCAGTGGTGTGATGCTACCAAGCTAGAATCTTGTTCTTTCTCCAAAAACATTTCTTGAAACGGTCACTAATACACCATCAAGAACACTGACTGCCAATTCTTTTACATCAACTGAAAGACTCCTACATTGGCGAATGTTGCCCTCCTGGATTCCTGGCATCGCCAAGAAGCTCAGGACATTATACTTGTGATCTCCTGATGATGAGGCACCACCCGAGAGCTAATGAGCAAAATTGGAATGACTTACTGAATAAGGTTGCTAATATACAACATAAGGCCTTTACTAGTGTGTCCTGCCTGAACCTTAATGGTCTCATTTGCAATGTCATTTGTAGATGCTCCCTAAGATCCCAGCTGTTCCAGCAGCCCACAGAAATCAACATGTTTTAGATAGTTGCATTTTCACAAGAAAACAAAGTGAGAGGTAACTGTCTTAGATAAAAATAAGGATAATTCACATATATTAACATTTTGCACATAGTCTGAAAGCTTCTGCAGTAAAAAATCATTCATGCGAATAACTTTACCGCTTATGGGGTAAACGCTTCTCACGTTTAGGACTTTTAGTTAATGTTAGCTCCCTACAGCATTAATGTTGGATTTACGTCCAGCCAGGTCCATTTACTGCCGTCAAATCAGGTGAGATGCAACACCAGGTCAAAGGCTCGATTGAAATATTGTCAGGAAAATGGTGGCGATCTTAGTAAATAAATACACACCACTTTCTTTTTTATTTATCTTTTTTATGTCGACCAACATCCCCCAGGACCAAGTTTTCTTTATTAATCGTATTACACATTTCTTGTAGTATATTGTCACACTTGGCAACTCCCAGTCCTGTCCATGTGTTCGTGTTTTGGTTTAGTCCATGTGCGTTTGTTTTGGTATCTGTAGTCCTGCCCCTTGTTTCAAGTCTCCGCCCCTGATTGTTTTCACCTGTCCCTCGTTTTCCCTGTATACTTAAGCCATGTGTTTGCCAATCTTTGATGTCTCGGTCTCTGTTTGTTGTGTTGATTCTGGTTTTTGTCATGTCTGTCCCCCGATCTGTCTGTGTCGGCTCATTGACCCCGGACTGTTATGACCACGACCCTGGATTTGCACCAAATAAATCTCGCTTATCTCAGCACATGCGTCCGTCCTCGCTCCCCATTACATAAAGACCGGCCACCACAGGATGCAGCAGGTAAGCGAGACTCCGGCATGTGGTTGTTCCCTTGGGACAAAACTCTGGCTGTTTCTAAGCAGCCTGAGTTCGATGTGTCCCAAGGCCACCAAGCCGGAGACAGCAAATCCCCTGGCGTTGAGGGAACACGAGCGTCTCGTCGGTCTCGTAAGAAGGCAAAGGACCATAATTGAGCTTTAGCTATGTATAATATGTGCAATATAGATTAATTTTTGTGTGTGAGACCAGGAACATTGGGGTAGAGGCACCACAGGTCGGTCTAAAAGCTGTTGGAAATTAAGGTGGTTGTAGAACGTTACGAAGTGTTGACCGTGTTTTTTCATGGTCGTGAGATCCGTGTTTGAGAGACGCTGAGATTTTTCCCGTTGCTCTGCGTTCTGTTAGGTTTTTCCATTGATTGACGGTGATCTTTTTCCTTGTTTTTTCAGTACACCACTTCCTAAAACTTCTGTTGACTGTATTTGGTTTAGATGTAATCCTGCTGGTATTAATATGTACCTGTAACCTGGTTACCGTGGTTCTTGTGCGACTGTTATGGAATAGAGTTTATTTGGTTTACTGGCAGAACTTGTTTCAATGGGGTGCTACCAAGCTCAGACACTTCGTATTGGGTGTAACGATGCGTTCAGTGTTTAGTTAGTCATGCACTGTACGTTTACCAGAAGTACCATTGTGATGCTGACGAACCGACATATTAAAAATATGTTTTTAAATAAACTTAGGTTTGTTTTCCAACCCTGACATCATTTTCTGATTACCAGTAATGAGATGATTCATGTGCCCAGCTGTCCTATGTGATTGTGTGTGTGTGTGTTAAAACAATTCAAACACACATGACTATGATTCATGTGTCCAGCTGTCCTGTTTATGAGCGTGTGTGTGTGTGTGTGTGTGTGTGTGTGTGTGTGTGTGTGTGTGTATAGTACCTTGTGTTTTCTCGCATCTCAGTTTATAGTAGGTGATTGCTGATCCTCCAATCAGCAGCAGAGCCACACAGGCGCATGCAGTGATGATCATGGAGAAAGCTGAAGATGAGGGTCAGAAAAAAACAGACCATGACCAGCTTAATCACAAACACAACCTCAATCAAACCAGGAGCCTCCAGGTCCAAATCGCTAAACCCAGGAACACATTTGACAAGAACAAAGCCCAATCGGTTCCTCAGCAATGCTGTGCTTGGACCTGTTGGTGGCAGAAGGTTTGGATCTGATCTTTGATCTTCTTTAAAGCATAGCATGAAAGTGAAAACACAGTAAAACTACATTTGGATTTGCTGACTTCACTCACCATCTGTAGTTTTGTATTTGCATATATGGACAAACCAGCAGGCGACAGATGGACATAAGAGTGTGTTTTGATTGAGTTCTTACTGAAATGTTCTTCAAAGGCGGCTGGCGTTTTTCCTGTTGCTGTGGTCCTGACAGACGCTGTGGTTGATGCTGTTGCTGTTGTTTCTTTTCCTTCTTTGAAATATGCAACAAATACATAAAAAGAATGTGATGAAAGAGAAACTGTTATGGGACAAAGTTGAACCATCAGCAAACATATTTCATATGTGGTCAAACAGACTTGACACAACAGACCAAAATCAAACACAAACCCAAACACCTAAACTCTGTAACTTGCTCTGTTCTCTGCGGCACGAAGATGATTGTCATACTCAGTGCGGAGATTAAGTACTTGTCATTTTAGATTTACACTTATTTTGGTTATTTTCCCAACAAGTACATTATCTACATGATCTGTTATAGCTTAGAAACTGTTGTCACAAAGCATATCAGTGACCCTGGTCCAAATCCTGACCTTAAACTCACCACTGCTTAGAATCGACTCATTCAATGGATAGTTTGTTACCAGTTTGAACATCTGTAGACGCTCTACAGGGGTCTATAGTGGACTGTCCACATTAAGTGAGACCAGTGTATAATATTCACTCAACACCAATACAGCCATGGCATGAGAAGTTGTAAAAGTTCATGTGTCTCACCAGAAACCTGGAGCTGAATCTCCGTGAAGAAGGACTTATAGCTGATTGACCCCATTCTTTCCTCAGCTCCACAGTAATACACTCCTCCATCATCTTCTCTCACATCACTGATTCTCACTCTGAGAACTTTAGATCTTCTGTCGTCAGAGATGGAGAACCTGTCCATCAGAGTTACTGTGGTGTCGATCACTTCAAGAAAATCTTCTCCAGTCCATTTATAGAAGAGCTTTGTGTTTCTCTCAAACTCCTCTGGATATGAACAGCTGATGGTGACCGTCTCTCCCAGATAACCAGCCACAGTGTTAGGACTCAAACAACACGGATCTGCTCATCACACAAAATAAAAGGTCCTCATGGAATAAAAAACAATTTCACAAACACATTTATGGCTCATTATTTCTAGAATATCAGCATTTCCCACCTTCTTTTATTGTCAGATTCATTTTACGGTTCCATGTTCGGTTCTCGCCACACTGATATAATCCCGAATCCTGTACACTCAGGTTCCTGTACATCACCTTCAGAACTCCAGGATTGTGAAGTAGAGAAAGTCTGTCTCCATGGACCCATACATTTGATGTTTGTGTATTTACACACGTGTTTGTTGTCACCTTGCAAAAATACTTGTTTATCCCTCCGTCCTCTTTATGATTGCAGTAGATCATGATGCTGCCTTCTGGGTAGCCAATCACATTGAAGCAGCTCCCTGGACCTGCCAATCAAGTTGAAGTTTCTGACTCTTTCTGTCTAATCTGAATAAACTCCCCAGATTCGAAGTTTCGCATCAGAATCATTGCAGCACAAAAACGTCTATCAGTAAGACAAACTCTGACTCTCATAGTTCTGTTTAAAAACGCTTATTTAAATATGTAAAGTCTGCAGTTTGAAGTGGAATAACTGACCTGAGATCAGGTAGAGTGTGAAGATGAGGAGGATCTTCATCCTGAACTGAACGTCAGCTTCACTGAGCTTCACACAAACGCGACCAACGTCCTCCTCAGAGGTGAACTAACCGTACCTTCCCCCGTAACACGCCGTCCTCTCTGTGTGTCTCCGTCTCTTCTCTCTGGTTTGGATGGTTCCTCTTTCACTGGTAAGAGATGGACTTACTCAGTCTCACGACTCCTCCCAGCAGCATCACTGACCACATACTAAATTAAACCCAGAGCATATGATATGCTCATTTTTGTGTGGTGATCTTGCTAGAAAAAGACCGAAGCCTTTGTTTATTCACATAACCCAGTGGTGCCTGGTTAGTTTACCCCAGCACTTTCAGCCTTGAAGCTGTAAACTGGTATTAGTCAGTTCCTTGAGTGTCTTTATTTTTCAAATAATTTGTTTTAAAAATGAGATCAATATATAAATAAATAATGCCAGAAGTGTGTTCTATTTTCAAAGCATTCCAGTTATCCTTTGCACCTTTCCAACCAGAAAAGAGTTATGCTTTTATGTTCATTTTCATCCTGAAAATTCTTAATTTCATTTGCCTCCCAAATTGGGATCATTTAGCTTGAATAACTAAATAGTCGAATACGACTAAATACATAAACACAGTTGCACTGTTTTTAAATTATTTCTTCAATATCAAAGAATTTCCCAACCAACAATGTTAGCTAAATGGTAGGATACATAACACTGACTTGTAGTATCTAAAATATAATTCCGAATACAGAGGAATAAATGTATCCAAGTGGAGGAGACCCAGTCCAGGCACTGGGGTGAGGTGGTATTAAAAAACCTCAAAGCCTAGACTTGGGTTTCCTTGATAAATGGAGAATTGGTAGAACAGAGGACAGGAAATAACCAAAAATAAAAATCTCAATAAGAAGCTCACTTCAGTTTCATTGAAAGAGTTGAATGGCTTGAAAAGGGATGAGGAGGCTGCTCTGGTTCTTCTTGATATAACGTTAACTTGTTTTTGTGGTTTCGCAGAACCAGTTGGTCAGCGTTGTTTTGTTCTGTTTGCTAACCCATCACCGAGCTAATATTGGTTACATTCAGGGGCGTTGCCTGGGTATGTAAAGATCCGGGGCTCTGCCCAATTAATTATTTATATATATATATATATATATATATATATATATATATATATATATATATATATATATATATATTTTTTTTTTTTTACAATACGTACCCTGATATATAATGTTTAACACTATAATATGGAGTTATATTTTTTTATTCAACAGATTTAAAATTTAACAAAGGGTGAATCAGACACAGCCCCAATCTTTAAGTCTAGGCTAAAAACTTATTTGTACAGTCAAGCATTTGGTGATTAGTCTTCCCTGTCAGGTCTGGACCTGCTGGAGTCTACACTGCTCTGTTTTACTGTAATCTGTGGTCAGCCACTCTTTACAGTACTAACTCTGTTTTTTCTTCTCCTTTCTCTGCCGAGCTGATCAGCTGCCCATCCTGTGCGCCTGATGCTGTTGCCTCTACTGCCTTGATTGGTGCCGCTGCTCACCAGCCTTCTGGACCGGTTTGACCACCACTGAGCTTCTTGCTGTACAGCGCTGTGCAGTCCTCACCCTCAGATCTTTCTTTTCCCACTTTACTATAAAACTTCTTACTAATAATGTTCGCTATCCGTTGTCGACCGTAGGAGGACGGGTTCCCCTTCTGAGTCTTGGTTCCTCTCAAGGTTTCTTCCTCTTTTAGGGAGTTTTTCCTTGCCACCGTCGCCGCTGGCGACGCTCATGGGGGCTCGGACCCGGATTTTCTTTCTTCTTTTCTCTTCTCTCTGTAATACTGATTGTTCTGTAAAGCTGCTTTGTGACAACACCTGTTGTAAAAAGCGCTGTATAAATAAATTTTGCTTGCTTGCACAAATTCTGCAGAATGACTGTTGGTGACCTAAAGATAGTGAGCTTTTACTAAAGGATCTAACTAATTCCGAAGCTGACTGGTGACAAGCTGCATTTTATTAAGCACACAGTGGGTTTGATCTGTGTGTTTTGATTCGGAGACGTGTGTTTTTAACCAGCTGTCAGATCCACAAACAATGTCATCACAGTTTACATAGTTAACTACCGTTTCCTTTCTCCTTGAAAAAACGCCGTATATCCATTTTCTTTCACCGTCAGCTTCCTGCAACCTGCTGCCAAACATGGCTAGAGCACATGTGCGCTCCCCCACGGGGGTGGGGGTGGGCTCTCCTCCGCGCCCGCAAAACCAGCAAGCTGATTGGCTGTTTCTCCTGAAAGGCGGAACTTTATCCTTGAAGCGGCACTATGATTGGCGTTAAGAGATTTCCTATTCTCACAGCAGCATTGGCCTCCTCATTAATAGTACAGCTGAGCGAAAAGGTTCGGGGCTACTGGATAATCATTCGGGGCTGAAGCCCCGGAAGCCCACCCCAGGCGACGCCCCTGGTTACATTACTTGCTATGTTGTTGTTCATTGTAATGGTATATCATGGTATTTCTTCCTTACAATGTTCTCAAAGGGTTCTATGGCCACAAAGATAAAAAAAAGAGTTTTCTAGCCCAGTTTCATTCACCTTGGCAATGCACATGCATGGATTTGGGGGTGGAGCTTCTGCAGGAGCACTGAAGTGAGGGGTGCATTTGCTTTGCTTTTGTGTTCAAATATTAACAGTTCTCTGGAATCATATACTGCGCCTTTAATTTCCAAGAGAATCAGTTAAGATTAGAGTAACCAATACACAATTATAGTGACTTTATTGAAGCACTCTGAGATTGATCATATGAAATAATGTCTATCATAATATCTGAGATATTATGAAGTCCTTGGCATAACATTTAGCCTCAGAGTTTCTTATTAAACTTAGCTGGATTTAATCTGAGACGATGCAACTTTTAAAGAGTAACAAAAATGTAATTAAAAGGAGTTTAAATGATTCAGCGTGCAGGTGCTTAAGCAAATAAAAACAAATAATTAATAAGGAAGTGCAAATTATAGACCGATTGTCTCAAAGGTATGTAAACAATGTATGCTTACTAACACATTTGATGAAATGTATTCAAGAAGTGTTTTGCATGTTAATTATGTGCTCTATAGCATGTGTTTTTTGTCCATGTGAAATTTGTCCATTTGGTTTTTTAATTTTTGATATAATTCCAGAAAACCAGCTACTCTTTACACTGCGTGAAAATTCCATGCACCAATGTACATTTTGGGCATTTGGCAGACGCTCTTATCCAGAGCGACTTACAATTTGATCGTTTTTATACAGGTAGGTGAAGGTGGTGTTAGGAGTCTTGCCCAAGGACTCTTATTGGTATAGTGTAGGGTGCTGACCCAGGTGGGGATTGAACCCCAGTAGAAGGCAGAGGTGTTACCCACTAAACTAACCAACCACCAATGTAGTAAAATGCTCCAAATATTACCTTTTAAATGTAAGTCTTGATATTAACTTACATTAAAGATTTTTGCCTTCTGTAAAGTTGCCATTGTAGAGACACGTTTTTCTTTGAACAGGGTTGATATGCTACATGAAAAAAGCAACAACTTCCAAACATATGATGCGTATAACCACACCATTGCTCAAAAAACATCTTGTAATTTGCAGAACTTCTAGACAAGGAATTGTTTCAATGACAAACTGACAACCAAGTGCACAAATTTCACAGTAGGCTTTACTGGAGACAAATGTCCAGAGTCAGTGATGTCTTTGATAGGAACTAACAAGAAAGTATGCTGCTATTGACAGCCTCCTAGCAGTAGGTCCCATTTTACAACTCCATGGTGATGGTTGCGAATGTGTCGTTCAACTATATGGTTTAACAGAGATGTAAATCTTCAGGTTTTATAATCAGGGGGATGTTTACGGTGCAGAAATTGCATAATTAAAATAAACCTTCTGATTCTTTTTAACGAACCAGTGAATGCATTACATTTATGGCATGTGGCTGACGTTTTCATCCAGAGCTACTTACAATTTGGTCTTTTTACACAGGTAGGCCAAGGAGTCTTGCCCAAGGACTCTTTGGTATAGTGTAGGGTGTTTACCCAGGTGGGGGATTGAACCCCAGTCTACAGCGTAGAATGCAGAGGTGTTACCCACTACACATGAATCTAGTGCTTTTCCAGCACTCAAAACAGCAGCAACAGTACTTTTCATTTAATATTGCAAATAAATCACTTTAATCGCAACTTCAACCTTAGTCCATAATCCTGTTTATTTTTCTTACATAAGAAAGGAACATTTATAATGAGCAGCCTGGAAAAGGGAACCCCTATTTTAAAAAACATAACTGAAACCAAGAGTTTCTCAAAAACAAATAGCAACCAAAAAAATATGCTTCAAAGTTTAACGAAACTTTCACTGCAACTACCAGACAAGGCACAAAGACTTCAAACACTTTCCAAAACGACCACACTTTCATTCATAAAAATACTATCAATCTTGAATACTAAATAATAACAACCTTGCTTGTATGTGTTGTGACATTAGTTACATTATGTTTGTAGAAATATTATATGGACAAAAATATTAGGACCCCCTTCCTAAGTACTGGGTTCAGGGGTTTCACATCTATAATATATATTTCATGTAACATAAAATCAAGCACACAGCCTTGGCTTCTCCATAGACAAGCACTGGCAATAGAATGATGAGCTCAGTCACTTTAAACATGGCACTGTCATAGGATGCCAGTCAGTTTGTGAAATTTCTGTCCTGCTAGATCTGCCCCAGACAACTGTAAGTGCTATTTTTGTCTAAAGGAAGCACCTAGGAGCAACAACAGCTTAGCAACAGAGGATTAGACCCCACAAACTCACAATGTGCTTCCAGACTCCTAGAAGAGTGGAAGGTGATACAGCTGTCCAAGAGGGACCAACTCCATATTAATGCCTATTGGTTTAGAATGGGATGTTCTGTGGGTGTAATGTGTAGGTGTCCCAATACTTTTGTCCATATAGTGTATATAACTTGCAATGAATATTTGCCATTAGAATAGCTGTTTAGCTCTGTATCAATCAGATTTCGATGGCCAACGGGCTAATGTTTTCATGGATGTTTTAAAATTAGCTCAATTTAATGCATGCATTATCAAACAATGTATGTTATATAGAGCAGACTAGATATTTAAAAATACCACTAAGGTTTGACAAAACTAGAAAGTGAACAACTCCTGTTATTACTGATTGTGGAGTATCTTAACTGTTTTTACCATATCTTCCAAATGTATAGACTGACTGCTGCAGAATGCATTACTATGTAGACTGGGTGGGTGGACCCTGTCTCTTGGGGTGTAGGCTGGACATGGGGTGCATTCAACACCACTTTGACTCCTGAAGTGACTCGTAGTCTAAATCGCATCGATCAGTGTTGGGAATGAGATTCTGGTAGACTGAATCTGATTGATTGGTGTGGGGACTAAGACTCTTGGAGGCTGGATCTAACTGGCGTTGGGATTTAGACTGTGGTAAACTGCATCTGGTTCTCTACTATTGTGGTCCAGGTGCTGGTAGGATGAATGTGATCGGTTGGTGTTGGGCTCCACGTTGTTGTAGACTAGTTCCATACTTATGGAGGTCTGGTTTCCAGGTGGATCATTTTCATAGTCAGTATCAGGCTGAAATCAGAACAGTACAGATGGGCAAAGTAAAGAGAGACACTCCATAATGTACATATCACCGAAATATCTGTCATATTCTGTGTCAAATTTAAGCTTCAAATACTCACTTCCAGACAACATTTATACAAATAGCTACAATAAAGATCTTTTGTAATATAATGTCTTTCTAATAAAATATCTGTTGTTATTATCTCAACACACAGACTGTAATATATTCAGTGCGTTAAAGATCCTTGAATAAAAAAAGTAATAGTACTAATACTAATACTACTACTATTAATACTACTACTAATTATTATTCTACTACTACTACTACTACTACTACTACTACTACTAATAATAATAATAATAATAATAATTCACTTACTGTGCCTTTTCTCTCTGATCTTTTGTTAACATAGGCAGGGTCTGCAGAAAAAGACAAACAATAAGTCATACAAATGATCTCTCCACTAGAGGGAGTGTTTGGCATTAAACAAGTGTGGGAATCTATGACAGGGCCTATTATTATCTACTATCAGATTTCTATCAGAGCTTGTCCGTGTCATTAACACACAGCGAAGGCATGACTTTTTAATTTAGTGTATGGATGATGTGAATAATACCTCCTGTTTTCTTGCATCTTAGTTTGTAGAAGATTAATCCTCCAGTCAGCAAAGCCACACAGACACATACAGTGATAATGATAGAGGAACCTGGAGATGAAAGACAGATAAAAAAACAGACTTTATCACATCACATGATGATGGACACCGCTCCAAACAACCAGCAAACCCTCTAGTTCCACTTTGGTTGCAGCTCCTGGCATGGAGCCCTAATTACTTGAACCCCTGCCTGAATACATTCAACATGAATATGGCATTTAGAAAGGCAGTTGGGAATAAAAACTTACTGTTCTTACTGAAACGCTCTGCAGATGGGACTGATGTTGGCACTGTTGGTGTAGGTTGTAGATTGTAGGCTGGTCTGAATGCTGAAATGTTTTGAGATGTCATTATTATTGCTTCTTATATTCATTAACACTCACCGGCCACTTTATTAGGTACACCTGTTCAATTGCTTGTTAACACAAATAGCTAATCAGCCAATCACACGGCTGCAGCTCACTGCATTTAGGCATGTAGAGGTGGTCAAGACGACTTGCTGAAGTGCAGACCGAGCATCAGAACGGGGAAGAAAGGGGGTTTAAGGGACTTTGAACGTGGCGTGGTTGTTGGTGCCAGACGGGCTGGTCTGAGTATTTCAGAAACTGCTGATCTGCTGGGATTTTCACACACAACCATCTCTAGGGTTTACAAAGAACGGTCCGAAAAAGAGGAAATATCCAGTGAGCGGTCAGTTGTGTGGACGAAAATGCCTTGTTGATGTGAGAGGTCAGAGGAGAACGGGCAGACTGGCTCCAGATGATAGAAAGGCAACAGGAACTCAAATAACCAACCAACATCTCTGAGGAACGTTTCCAACACCTTGTTGAAAGTCTGCCACAAAGAATTAAAGCGGTTCTGAAGGCAAAAGGGGGTCCAGCCTTTTACTGTACCTAATAAAGTGGCCAGTGAGTGTACACATTTAAACATCCCTTCTAAAATGTTCTTTTCTTAAACATGTCTGTCTGATGTCTGATGCTCTCAGCAGTAACCAGAAAAGTGATCTCACTCACCAGAAACCTGTAGCTGAATCTCCGGGAAGACGGAGTAATAACTGACTGACTTCCCTGCAATCCCAACTCCGCAGAAATAAACTCCTCCATCATCTTCTCTCACATCACTGAGTCCCACACTGACAACTCTAGAGCTTCTGTCTTCAGAAATTGTGAATCTATCTTTCTGAGACTCCATGGTGCTGATCATCTGAACGAACTGTTGATCATTCAGTTTGAAGAGGTACTTGTAGCTGTCCTTAAACTCCTCTGGATATGGACAACCGATGGTGACAGCCCCTCCCAGATAACCAATCACAGTTTGTGGACTCATGCAACACAGATCTGTCAACCATATAACATAAATCAAGTCCTCCAATAATTTAAACTGAGCACTTATTAGGGGGAAAAAAACATACTTGTACTTTCAAGCAAGTGTTTAAGTTAAGTGACCCTTATTAGTCCCTCAACGGGGAAATTTCACCTCCGCATTTAACCCATCCGTGAAGTGAAACACCACATACACACTAGTGAATAAGCACACACTAGGGGGCAGTGAGCACACTTGCCAGGAGTGGTGGGCAGCCCAATCCGCAGCGCCCGGGAAGCAGTTGGGGGTTAGGTGTTTTGCTCAAAGACACCTCAAGCATGTGCTGTCGGCTCTGGGGATCGAACCGGTAACCTTCCGGTCACGAGGCTGGTTCCCTAACCTTCAGCCCACAACTGCCCCCATTTAAATACTTATCATCAATATGTTTCTCTTCAAAATATACAGCAGGTGTTTCTGTAGGAGTTCAGTGTTTCTCACCTGTCTTTATTTTCAGTATCATATCATAATTCCATACTCCATTCCCTCCACACTGGTATATTCCAGCATCCTGTAAACTCAGTGGTCTGTAGACCACTGTAAGAGCTCCAGGAAAGTTGTGTAGAAAAACCCGGTCTTTCTGAGTCAATGTCGTCTGTGCTTGATTAGGTTTTATAAAAAAACATTCCTTCACGGTCTTTCGAACGTTGTTTTCCTTACAGAAATACTTCGTATACTCTCCATACACTTGGTGATTGCAGTAGATTATGACAGTGCCTCCTGAGTAGCCAATCACATCAAAGCCCCCGGTACCTGCCAGTCAAAAGGTTCTCATTCATTAAATCGATATCACTCAGGTATCTGTCATTAAACACCTCCAAATTCCCTCACGGCTCCAGCGCTCCATCAGAATTACCAGTGAAATAAGAAGAAATATTCAAGCTGTGCCAACATTTCTAGGTCGTTCTTCAAATTTAAGCAAATTTATGATATGGACGATTTTAAGATCTACAGAAAGGTCAGATTTCTTATCGCGTACATTGAAGCTCATGTTCAAATGACTCTCGGGTGGTTTTTATCCACTCATCAGTGACTTTGCACGAACTTGTGGAGCCCATGCCAGCTCTAGCGCAAAAAAAGCCAAAAGGGGGCACACCGCCTAATACTAAGGAATTCTGAAATTCATGCAAATATTTGAAATATTCTACTTTTCATTCATTCTTAGGATATAATTTGGAATAAATATGTTTGTATTACATAAAAAGAAAAAAAAAATCAACATACAACTAGAAGCATTTTCCCTAGAGGTCTCAGACTTTTAGATCCCACTGTTTAGCAGCAGAAAGACGAACTTCTTCATCTTCTTCAAAAAATATTTCAATCTTGATTATACAGTTCTGGAAAATCAGAGGTTTCATATCTAAAATATTTCATTTGAAACACAATGACTGACCTGAGATCAGAAAAAGGGTGAAGATGAAGATTGTCATCTTTGTCGCTTCACTTATGTTCACCTTACTCCTGCGCAGTATCTTCTAAAATCTGAAAGTTTCCTCTCTACTTTTCTTTGTAGTTTGTAGTCCCGTCTGTGTCTGCCTCTGTCTGCCTCTGTGTCTGCCTCTGCCTCCTCTTCTCTATGGTTTGCTCGGTTCCTCTTTCAGAGTTGCTCAACAGCTTCTTCCACCAGTACCAAATTAAACACTGATGTCCTATGGTGTTCTGTATGTTCATTGCACCAATGCCAGGTCTTGCCCTGATCCCTGGATCCATGATCTGTGCTCCATGCCACAACGTAGCTTGCTCCACCTATCCTTTAATGGCCTAGACACACCACTTTGTTTCTGTGTACAGTTCCAAATACCAAAAGGCATATTGGAATTATACCTCCAGTACCTGCCTGTCTGTCTTTTGTCCATGTCCTGTCTCAACGAATCAATAAGATGTAAATACACTCTAATTTGTCTGTAACGACGTCTGTGAAATCACTGTTCTCATGTTCATTGAAAATCGGACAGGTTTGTCATGAATTATGACTTGATTCAATTTGCTAATCACCTCTCCTCCACCATCACATTGGAGAATGAAAGCTGAGCAGGAGTGGGTATTAGAAGGATCTTCTTGCTTTATTCAAGAGTCAAGAGGCTTTTATTGTCATTCCATCTACGTACAAGTACACAGTGGAGTGAAATTACGTTCCTCCGAGAACGACACGGAGCAGCAAGGAACGAAAAGTAAAAACGTGCAAACAGAAAATAAGCTAGACACAATATAATAAATACGATAAATTAAGCAGACATTAGTCACAGTAAACAGACAGGACAGCGCAGCACCGACACAGCGCTCACGCTGGATGAAGGGTCGTGGAATAAGGAGCAGAGATATTAACCTGCTGTGATCTGTGAGTCACGCAGTCAGATGATCGACATAAACACAGCAGTTACTGAGGTAGTAAAACAGTGTAAACACAGTGTAGCAGCAATGTGCCAGATAGTGCAGGTAGAGTGTCAAAAGAGGTGTATGAGAGTATAGAGTATGTGTGTGTGGAGTGTGTGTGAGGTGGGGGGTGGGGGTTAACTCAGTCCTTGTGAGTTTAAAAACCTGATTGCTTGAGGAATAAAGCTGTTGCAGAGTCTGGCAGTGGTGACAAGGATGCTTTGGTACCTTCTGTCAGATGGCAGCAATGAAAAAGTCCATGTGAAGGACTGACTGGGTCGTCCACAATGCTGGTGGCTTTCCGGATACAACGTGTGGTGTAGATGTCCATGATGGAGGTGAGAGAGACCCCAATGATCTTCTCAGCTGTCCTCACAATTGATGGAGTCACCGGAGGTTGCTGCTTCTCTGAACATCTCCCAGTCAGTGTGCTCAAAACAGTCCTGAAGAGCAGAGAGAGAGAGCTCCTGGTGGCCAGGTTCTCACTTGGTTCTCACTTTCATTTGGGTTTGATCCAGTTATTCATCAGAATTTGAAGAGTCTGAAATCTTTACCAAACCAAAAGCTCTACCTAGATCACAAGGATTCATTAGTTTTATCCAGACTTGACCATTGTAATTTCCTCCTTCGGGCCTTACCTAATATGCCAGAACTCCTCTACAGAGCATTCGGAATACAGTAGCTTGTCTGGTCCATAATCTCTCAAAGTTCTCCAATGTGACTCCTCTACTGAGATCTTCACAGGCGTCTTGTGGAAGCAAGGGTTAGGTATGAAACTCTGGTTCTTACAGAGTCTTACAGGTTTCGAATGCCAGAGCTCCTTACTGCCCCTGCACCTTGGTTCAGAGCACACAGCCAAAAGTAGGTGGACATCCCTTCCTGGGGTCCGAATGTGGGACATCCCTTCCTGGGGTCCGACGTAAATGCCTTGTTGATGTGAGCGGTCAGAGGAGAACGGGCAGACTGGTTCCAGATGATAGAAAGGCAACAGGAACTCAAATAACCAACCAAAATCTCTGAGGAACGTTTCCAACACCTTGTTGAAAGTATGGCATGAAGAATTAAGACAGTTCTGAAGGTTACTAGCATATAAAGTGGCCGGTGAGTGTATAATTAACTACAGTACTGAGAGTCTCTCCTACAATACTGTCATTTTCACTCTTTTAATTGTTTTTTAATCCACCCTTCTATCTCCTCACTCAATTTGTTTCATGTTCCTTTTATTTCTCATCCTCTGTTCCATCCACCCCTTTCTCTTTCTTCAACATCCACTTTCCCTGTTCCTCATTTCTCTCTCGTTTTTAATACTTTTCCCTTTCAATACCTCCTACCTTTCTCTTTCACCCACCCCCCCCTTCTATTACTCTTTCTCTCTCTTCCACCTTCCTTTACTCCAACTGAAGACAATCAGATGATGAAGAATAGTCAGCAATTAGTATCTTTAGAGTCAATGGAGTTCCACAAATAGACATAGAGCGTCGTTCTCTCTCACTTCTGCTTTGTCACGCACAGACACCCTCCAACACTTACATGCCCAGTCCTTCCCTGCACGTCGTTCAATGTTTTGATTTCTTTTCTTTTCTTTTCATTCTTTATTTTTTTTGGTTAGTCTTTTTTTTTCAGGTCAAATAACTAAATGATTGACTGAATTGATGACCGCAAACCCTGGACACGGTCAGACAGCTCAGTGGTCACCAAGTCGCCGTGTGGCTGTTTCCTGTGGTTTTGAACTCTACCAGACCTCCCTTGTTCCTCAAACTAAATCGGACCACAGGCTGCCTCTAACGACGGCTTCTCCACAGCCACAGCAGTCAATGTGACACAGCTAGCTCCAACGCGCTGATCTCTGGTTCATCTGTCCCGTGCATTAATACTGGCGGGATGTTGGTCATATCCCGCCATCTCTGGGTTATCTTTGCCCCCACACTTTATATTAATTTTAGAAATAAGACAGTTTTTCCTTCTGTATAACATCGCCCGTCTCCAGCCAAGCACAAGTTCTCCTATCTGACGTAATCGGATCTAACAGTAATATGTAATACGGTATTTGTTCTGTATTCTGTAGCAGCGTTTTGTGCCTCCGCCGTGTCAGTTTGACAGATTTTTTTATCCTTTTTGTCTTTTTTTTGTCCATCAGTTTCTTTCTCTACAATATTAAGCTTGCTTTAAGCAAATGCAGTCATACAATCACTAGAAATCTCCCTACACACACACACACGATAGATAGATAGATAGATAGATAGATAGATAGATAGATAGATAGTACTTGACTAGCACGTACAGTTTGGAACAGCACTCATATATATCATATTATATCAATATCATAATAATTTAAATAAATAAATAAATAACTGGAGAAAATGTCGGTGTGACGGTTCTCAAGGTTCCACACTGATTCTCAGACTTTGGGACACATTTACTTCAAAACAATGGGATCTAACTGCTCGCCGTGTGGCCATGAGGGACAGGGATGCAGCCTCACCTCCTGCTCTGAAACTGTACCAATACATTTTAATTATTCATATCTTGCAACTTTCGTTAGAGGACAGCCTTCTCCTTCTTATTTTAAGGCCGATTGCAGCTAAAGTGCTGTAGCATGTGTTTAATAATAATAATAATAATAATAATAATAGTAATAATAATAATAATGAGTGGTCTGCTGGAAAGCTTTAAGCTAAATTTAAAGATCAAGGTGAATTCATTTGTGCGACTGAACGTCCAGAGAATGAGGTGGTCTTGGTGGTCTGCTGGTCCAGCCCTGCAGCCCCCCTGCTCATCTTGTGTTTAGGCTCCTCTGGCAGAACAGATCCAAAGAACTGGGTGATAACTGAGCTGGTGCGATTCGACGGGACGTGGGGTTTCAGCAGACCACAGTGAGTTGACCGAGCCGGACAGGCTTTTCCAAAGCGGTCCCTCACCGTCTCACCTCACCTCATTCACCTGCTGCCTCCAGTTGAGGGAGGAGGTTCACTGGTTAACCTTTTCAGTGCTTGAGCAGAGCGAGGCTGCTCCTCTCAGCCTGACGCAAAGATCAAAGGTTATAGTTTCAAACGAAACAACATTTGCAATGAAACGAGAAGCATACTGACGAAAGCGCTCTGTTTCCATCTAGTGGACAGACAATATACTGCAGCCTTCTAGTCCATGGGAGAACCGATCAAATCTCACACTGACCTGTGAAGAAATCAAATGTTATTCAGTTGAAGGGTGAGACACACACACACACACACACACACACACCTTCTAAGCCGCTTCTCCTTCTGGGTCATGGGGGATGCTGGAGCCTAACCCAGCTGTCATAGGGCGAAAGGCAGGGTGCATCCTGCCTATAACAAATTCTAAAATATATGAATCATATATTTTAACCCTCATAGGGTCTTCGGGTCTGTGGGACCCGTTTCCAGTTTTTCGCTTTATTTTTTCAAACTAAGATTCACTGGCCTTGGCTCATTTTCTGTACAGAACATAAATCAGAAAACATTTTCAATGACCCCCCCCATATACCCCCCCTTCACATTTATATTACATACAGGGTCTTCGGGTCCTCTGGACCCGGGCCTCCGAAAGTGTGGAAATCGTAGGTTCTCTGTGTGTGTGGGGGGGGTGTGTGAATGGATGAGCTCCCTCAGTGTGCACCCACTGTTCCCGCACAAGTTTGCAACATTGTTGCAAAGTTAAGAGCACCATCACTGCCAGCACCCACATTCCCACACATTTCACCTTCTATCTCGTGGGAATCAGTCTTGTGGATCTAACACTATAAATAGCTCTGTCAGCATGGTTCTATATCATAAAGGATCAAGATGGCAAAGCGATTCACTGTTCAGAGTGCCTTACAGCTGATATTGGAGGAGACAGAGGGTTCTCATAGTGATGCAGAAGAAGTTTCGGAATATGAAGATCCCATTTCTGAAAATTCTGAGTCTGACCGAGTTTGAAGAGAAGGATCAGCATCAGTCAGCTCCAAAGCATAAAAGAGCCTCAGGACCAGCCCATCAGCATCCAGGACTATGTGAGCAGCCAGCCATAGGACCAGCCTGTCAGCCAGCTCCAAAACGCAAGCAAACCACAGGACCAGCCCGCCAGCAGCTAGCCCCAGGACCAGCCCATGAGAAGCCAGCCACAGGACCAGCACATGAGAAGCTAGCCACAGGACCAGCACATGAGAAGCTAGCCACAGGACCAGCCAAGCAGGGTCTTTGGAGATAGGTAGAAGTTTGTGGATGAAACCGATTTGGATGCTTACTTTGGGGTTCTTATCCTTGCTGGTGTTTTCAGGTCCAAAGGGGAGGCCACAGAATCCCTATGGCATGAAGAATCTGGCAGAGAACTTTTCCGGGCAACGACGTCTGAAAACTTACAAAATAATTTCCAGGACCATCCGTTTTGATGACCGATGATGATAGACCAGCTCGACAACAGAGAGACAAGCTAGCTGCCATCAGAACAGTGTGGGACAAGTGGGTGGCCCGTCTCCCCCTGTTTTACAACCCTGGGCTCAACGTCACAGTTGATGAGCAGCTGATGCCATTTCGGGGTCGTTGCCCGTTCCGGCAGTATATCCCATCTAAACCTGCCAAGTATGGTATAAAGATTTGGGCTGCCTGTGATGCTGCTTCATCTTATGTGTGGACTTGCAGGTCTACACAGAGAAATGCAATGGAGGAGCCCCTGAGTAAAATCAAGTAATGAGAGTGGTCCTCGATATGGCTCAGGGACTTTCTGGACACAACATCACGTCACAATTTTTTCACATCACACCAGCTAGGACAAGAGCTGTTAAAGCGGAAGCTGACTTTGGTGGGAACAGTACGCAAAGGCAGGTCTGAGCTCCCTCCCCAGCTCCTGAAAACAGAGGACAGGCCTGTCCAGTCATCAAAGTTTGTGTACATGGCTGACACGACCCTGGTATCGTATATACCAAAGAAAGGTGGACAGAAAAACACATGCAACACACACACAGTGAAACTCTGCCCTTCATGTGTGGTATAGTGGATGGTATAAAAATGGCGACATTCAATGGGGCTAATGTGTTCAGTGGGGCTTAACTGACCTGAGCAGGTCAAATAAAAAAAAAATCCATTTTAGTTTTGGAAAAACATGTTTCATTTGTTCATTTCTTGTTTTTATTTTTTCTGTTATGCCTGTTTTATGATGCATGTCCTTATGTTACATTTTAAATTAAAAAAATTAACCAAAACGAGTGGCATTTCTATTCATAAATGTGAATTAACAAAGGTAAACGCCACAAATTTAACTCATGTGTTGTTTATATTACTTGCAATTGGGATAAAGTAAACATCTGTTGAGTATATTAAAATAAGATAATCGATTATGTTAAATTAAAAGCCCCAAAATGCATTGGGTCCACCAGACCCAGCAGGACTCTTTATGTAACAAAAAAACGAGGACCCTATAAGGGTTAAGATCAAACTCCTTATTGATGAGCACTTTTCAGACTCACGGCAGCTCACGGTGCTTTACTTCATACATACTTCAGTTCAACGGCAAACACGGATCAAATTCACAAGATAAACACCAAAAAAAAAAGAAAAAGAGACCCGAGAAAACCCGAGATGGCGTGCGTGTTACTTATGGAGGCAGTCTAATCTGGGGTCCCTCGTTCCCCAGGGACAGATTTGTGAATGTACCTTGGCGTCTATGTGGACCCGCCTTTCTTTGGAGCTGGTCTGATCCTGAAGGGGCCTCCGTGCTCAAAATGGCTGAGTGACACACGGATTTTAAAGCCGCAGTCCTTCGGTCTCATGAACCCCTGTTAGCTGGACAGAGCAGCGCATCGTTTCTATTCGCTCAGAATTATCCGGAATAATATCTTGCGCACATCACTGCTCAGAACATTCTTCTTCTGTGTAGTTCCCCATTTAAAGTTTTACTCTGACACTGATGATGAAGATATGCATATTCATGCCATGTGGATATATAATGAGATACTTCACTTCATTTCTATATATTTGTACTTTAACTTCTATCTATCTATCTCTATCTATCTCTATCTGTCGAACTGTTGATCTGTCTATCTATTGATCTGTTGGTCTATCTATCTGTCTGTCTGTCTGTCTGTCTGTCTATCTATCTATCTATCTATCTATCTATCTATCTATCTATCTATCTATCTATCTATCTTCCTTCAGGCACATGAATGCCAACACAGCACCAGCTTTTACTCACCATTACTGAATTCAGTATTCAGTATATTGTCCATGACAGGACAAAGAAAAGGTGATTTGATTAGACATTTGAATCACCATGTGTTCCCGCCGTTCACTGGGCAGACTGGGGTTTGAATGTCCAACTGGGCAAACACACCAATAAATGCTATATCAATAAATCAAATCAAATCAGATTTATTTGTAGCGCTTTTTACAACTCCTCTGGTCAGACTACCTACAAGTAATTATACTACTAATATTAATAGCAGTAATATTAGTATTAGGAATATCTAGGAGTCTATGAGAACATCAGTGTAGGGTGGGCAGCTCATCCAAGGCAGTTGGTGGCAGCTGGGGCGTGGGCAGCTGGTCTGAAGTGGGCAGCAGGAGGGCTCGACAGTCAGTCGTCCTTCAGTGTCCAGCCGGACATGTGGGTGATTGTATACTCAGAAAGAAAGCAGGTAAATGGAATTAGTTTTGTTCTATCCGTTTGTACATAAACAGGGAATGTGAACATTTCCAGAGTGTGGCTAACGACTCCGGCAGATCTGACTATGACAGCTTAACTAACAGGAGAGAACCAGAAGGACACACAGACACGGCAACACTCTGAGACAGTTCGGCATCCCTCCACTCCACCGTCCACAAACTTGAGTGACCGCGTGCGAGCAGCTAGACGACAGCACCAGCGTCTCAGTTTACTATAATTCCCTGTGTCCATGGACCCTTGGATCTGCTGCCGTTATCTAGGGGGAACATTAGCTACCAAAGGCTAAATAAGAGTCTTTAGCAAGACTCTCATTCACCAGCATCTGTAACACCACTGAAATTGTGACTCGCCCTGTGAATAAGCTACAGATTCACAGAACCTTCGGTAAGTTCACCCGAATCTGCAGTGACCCTCTTTATTGTATTTGCAGTGTAGAGTTCTGATCACCTTATTGGAAACTCCTCTCCTGATTGTGTACAATTAAACTGGAGTCCACCTGTTGAGGCACAGTTTGTGATGGCCATTTTGTAGCAGTGGTCAATTTCTAAGCAGGGAGTCACTGTTCACTGGATACTTTGGGCTGGTAGACCACTCCCAACTTAGCAGTGACTGATGGATGGACGGACAGACGGACAGACGGACTTCGCTTTGAAAGCACAGGAACCTAAGTAGATTCGGACTCGATCTCCCGGAGATCCCAGGGATCACCTGACTGCCACGCAAATGACTGACAATGATACTCACCTGGACTCAACTTCCCAGAACCCTCCAGGAGGTCACCTGACGCCTCATGTGACTGTGTGCTCCTATCAGCGCTCTCGCTCTCCTGAGTACTGACTCTAATCACCTGTGTTTGTGATCACACGACAGACCTAGCTCAGTATTTAAGCCCAGGCTTTAGGTGGGGTGGTTGTGAAGTGTTGCCGCCTTTCTGTGAGCAGCTGAGTGGCCGTTCTGACCTGTTTATCTCGTGTGTGCCTGTTGCCTTTGTGCCCTGCCCTTTTGGGTTGTTTGCCTGATTACTGTTTTCGGACCTTGACCCTCTGCCTGTACTTTCGACTAGGTTTTTGCCTTTCTGGCTTTGGACCGTCCACCTCATGGTATGGTTGTGGTTTTCTGGTTCTTTTGCTTTCTGGAACTGACCCATGCCTGTTTTCTGACGACGACCTTGGATTGTGATAATATCAGTAAAGCCTCTTCTTGTTTTTGCATTTGCGAGCGTCTGAATCTGTTTGACACATTACAGCCACAGACTTTACCCTGGAAAAGCAGATTCCTTCTGAAAAATGTCCGTGCACAATCCCACATTCCCGAGCACTCCAAGACATTACTACGTTCTGTTTGTTAAAGAGGTTTCTCCTCGTTAGATTGGATGAAATCCAGCGCTGACCATTTTAAAAGGATTATTTTAACTCCAGTTAAGTTGTTTTTGTGTCTAGCTCCTCAGTTTGTCGTATTTTTTGGTTTGGCATGTTTGCCCAGATGGTGAGGAAGTTCATGTACTTTTCTCTCAGTGTTGTTGAGATCCTTCCAGCATTTTTGAAGCACCTCGGCTAAAATCTAACAGAGCGCAAGTATTTGGCACCTGGTCTACAGACTTTGGGTTTCTTCATACTTGAAATGACCATCAGTTTGATGCTGATTTCTGAAATGTTCTGAAATCATCCTTCTGATGGACCAGTGGTCACTCAAATTGCTTTCTGCGAACATTTTGTGGTTTTCAGCCAGTATTACTATAAACCCAGGTCAAATAAGTAAGACCAAGGGCTTTCATTTAAAAACTGTGTTAAAAAAGGTTAAACAAGAGATAAAAAGACCAGTGAACTCGAGCACAGAAGCTGAAAAGTTTTCTATCATTTAAAGTTTCCTGCATTTAGCGCTCCATCCACAATATAACATTCCTTTGTAAAACTGTACATGACACATTTTAACACATGCATAGCAGTTGATATACAGTGGAAAACATCTTTTTATTTCTCTTAAAGAGGAAATATTAATCAAAATGAAGCACTGATATTATTCCCAAGGACATATATCATAAAAAATGGGCATCCTTTAAAGTGGTGCAGCTTTTGTTTGCCATGGTGGCGTGGTGGGTAGCGCTGTCGCCTCACAGTGAGGAGGGCCTGGGTTCAATTCCCCGGCCGGGTGACCAGGTTCCTCTCTGTGTGGAGTCTGCATGTTCTCCCCGTGTCTGCGTGGGTTTCCTCCCACAGTCCAAAGACATGCAGTCAGGCCAACTGGACATGCTGCATTGCCCCTGGGTGTGAGTGACTGTCTGTGTCTGTCTGTCCTGCGATGGACTGGCGACCTGTTCAGGGTGTATCCTGCCTTCCGCCCAATGACCAGGCTCCATGGATTTCTCCTTGGATTTCATTTATTAAAGAAAAATGCTGTTCAGTTCTACCTGGCTGTATGTGAAAAAGTAATTGCCCTCTTACCTACTATATCAGTCAGTTAGCCGAATTCAATTCACCGTTGGGTTTAATTCCCAGGATTGACCAGCCTGCTAAAATTTCACAAAGAGTGCACAGACTCCTCATCCAAGAGGTCACAAAAGAACCTAGATGAACATCTTAAGAACTGCAGGCCTCGCCTGCCTCAGGTAAGGTCAACGTACATGATTCTACAAAGAGAAAGACGCCTGGCGAAAATGGCATCCAGAAGACAGTTTCAGGGTACGAGCCACTGATGTCCAGAGAAGAACGCAAAGGCTCATCTTGCATTTGCCAAAAAAACATCTAGATGACCCCCAAGACTTTTGGTAAAATATTTTGTGGACTGATGAGCATAAAGCTAACATCGCGTTCCACCATAAGAGCATCGTACCAACAGTGAAACATGGTGGTGGTAGTGTGATGGTCTTTGCTTCTGCAGGACCTTGACAACTTGTCACAACTGATGGAACCATGAATTCTGCTCTCTGTCAGAAAATCCTGAAGATGACTGTCCACCCATCACTTCTTGATCTAAAGCGAAGCACACGAGCAAGTCTACCTCTCAATGGCTTAATGGTTGGAGTAGCCAAGTGGTCAAAGTCCTGACTTGAATTCCATTGAGAAGATGTGGCAACGGGCAGTTAAACAGCAGTTCATGCTTGGAAAACCTGCAATGTAGCTAAATTAAGCTTGTAAATTCGGCGGAGAAGAGCCAAGATTTCTTCTCAGTGAAGTTAAAGACTCGCAAGCTGATCTCAAACATTTGATTGCAGTTGTTTCTGCAAACGGTGGCACAGCCAGTCATTAGGTTTCGGGGGACCATTACTTTTTCACATAGTTGATATAGGTCTCGAACAAATCTTGTCAACAAATGGGACGATCATTTAAAAAAGCTGCGTTTTATGTTCACTTGTGTTGACTTTGTGCTGTAATAAAATTAGTTGGATGATTGGAAACATTTTAATATGAAAAATGAGTCAAATACAGATGAAACTGGGAAGGGGCCAATACGTTTTCCCAGCACGCTTTCAGGGGGAAAAACATTCAGTATATTGTACATGTGTCACTTTATGTCTTTTATATCTTTACAAAACCAAAAACATAGGAAATGACCAGGGGCAGCTGGAGTTCTGCACCCAGCTGTAAAATATAGCACACGACATGTACAGCACAGGTCAATATTAAACAAAATAACTGTAATATAAATACCTGTCTGCTGTTCTGGGCAGGATCCTGATTAATCGTCCATTATCCACACACAGCACAACCTGCACACAGGCACGTACACAGGCACACAAACCAGCATTCACCACCCCAGCCCCCCACCATCACCCCCACCACCCCCTCCCTTAACCCAGCCTGCAGACTCGTCTGTTTGCGAGCGGTGAAAGTGCGTGTTGATCAAACATGAAATCAGATTAGACCCGTTTCACTGCAGCATCACAGGACTGTCACCAGGCTTCAATTAACACGCAGTGACTCTGAGTCAAATTCCTCTAACCAGTTCAGAAACACTCCCTCAGCAGGTCTTACACACTAAATACAGCACTGCACTGAGTCCAGTCCATTCACATGAATCCATTCAGTCCATTCAATTCACACGAACACGTCTCATTTCATCATGTCGTCACAAGAACAATAAATAGTGCTTCAACAGCCTTTAGCTTGACCTTTGTTTAGCAATAATGGTCAAATATTGTTGCTTTCAGGACAAAATACTGTATAAAACACACACACACACACACACACACACACACACACATTTTCTAAGCGGCTTGTCCTCATAATGTCTACATTATTGCTGTTGGAACTCACACCACTCAGCGCCTGCTGTCTGTAAATACAGCGGATCTTTCATACGCCATGTAAATAGATATACTTTCATACTTTCATCTTATTTCTCTTGCACTTTAACTTTTGTCTAGATTAATTTCTATTTTCAACGTTTCTGCATGGTTTATTTAAGCTTATGTGTTTTGCTACTGAAACGCCGCAGTTTTCCTCCAGGATCAATAAAGTTCGACCTAACTATCTACTGGGAGCTGGAGCCCTATCCCAGTCCTCATTGGGCGCAAGGCAGGATGCAGCCAGGACAGGTCGCAGGGCGAATATGGAAATCTGAATTTTTATGTTCCTGTTCATGTAACAAGATTTGGCAACACTTCAATATGGGGGGTCATTATAATGTAAGATTTCATGAGCCAGTACTTAGCATTTAACTGGCGGCTCTTCTCTACATTACCAAGCAATAACTTTATCATTTTCTACTGTGCTTTTATTTGTGTGTTACACGTCAGAGTCTTATGTACAACATTAACATTATACACTTATCAGGCCTTATCAAGCCAAACTAAACTAAACTAATCCAACTAAAAATAAAACGTTTTGGTGTTTTTGTTTATTACTCACCTAAAAACGTGCATTATGTCCATCATACTGTTCATATGTGCAATAATAACAATTGTGTGTGCAATAACTCAGAGGGACACTAAATTAATTTAAATAATTTAAATAATTGTAACTGCTTTATACCTGATGTTTCATATTACTATCACAATCACCGCCACCGTACTATATTCATAAGTACTTAAATCTGGTGTACATACTGTAAATTTCTCTATATTGTCTTAAATTATTAGTAAAGTGTTTATTTTTACATAAATGGCTGCAACTGTGACAACTGCAATTTCCCCTGGGATCAATAAAGGAATCTGAATCTGAATCTGAATGAGTGGAATTCATTGATACATTCATTCATATATTATATTGATATAATACAAAGCAACATATCAGTGAGTGCAATGTAAAAATATAGAGTCCCTCTGAGTGGACGAAGGCCTGATGTGTGTGGAGGGAGGAGGGGGTGGGAATGTGATGAAATGATGAAGGGAGGGGGACTGGGGGTGAAAAGAGTGATACATTGACAGGAGGACAGAGAGGGAGAGGTAGAATCTGTCTTTTCATCATGGATTTCGTCAGAGCTGCAGTGATTCTGTCCAGTCTTCTGGTTGCAGGTAAAACAAAAAACCTCACTCACCCCATAAAAAACATGCTTAAATAACTTTTCACCGGTCTGAAAGGCTCCGAACTGGTTTCTTTAAGGCTGCCTCATTATGATTCATAGTATGTTGTACAGCTTAGTAGATTTTGCCCTTGTTCTATTTAGACAGACCGAGTGAAACAAAATCGGGTTAACGTCAAAATGAAATGAACGTCGGTTTTTGTATTGATTTCATGTAACGATTGGACTGGCTTCTACGTCAAGACGTCAACCCTTAAATCACTGGATATAAACTGTCATTTAAAACGCTAAAACAATACAAACTTCACAATAATAACCATCATTACTACAGTCATATGTGTGAATGACTATTTAACTATGAATGTTAAAACAAAAGGCGTTTGTTCTTTAGTACCAAGTCAGTCACTTTTCTATCAACAAGCTTCACTGCTTTTCTCTAAATTACGCCATCCTAAACACCTGAAGACCTTTTTATGCTTCAGGTTCTTTAAGTAGAACATTTAAGCTCTGAAATTAAACTAGAATTTGAAATGAAGTGAGCTGAATGTGAGCCAATCGTTGGTCTCGTCTAGCTTCTGCATGGCTTTTCTCTCCTTTCTGCTGTGAGTTTTGCTTGTTCAGGGGTATTTAGAGTGGTTAGTACATATTTTAATGTGTTTGCCTACGTCAGGTTCACCAAACATAGCAACCAAAATTACAGGAGAAAGAAAAAACTTTTCTTTTAAGGCAAGTCAAGGGAACCAGACTTTATTCCAAGTAATTCCAGGCCATGTCTTTTGGTCTGTTTATTATAAAATGTACAGTGTACAATGTTGATAGCAATGGGTGTTTTCAAATTACGGCAAAACCTGACAGAAACAACAAAAATGGAGATATCCTAGATATAGGCTATCTAGATATCTCGATATCCTAGCTTTGCAACGTCCTCAAAAACCCTCAAAAACAGTAACATGTGACAATGTTTGCTGTTGTGTTTTAACACAGAAGGCACTGACCTCAGCTCAATATCCGAATTAGGCCATCTGGTTCATCTAAATAAAGTCAACTGCCAATTTCAAGCCCAAGGTTTCTACATGGCTCTTGATATGGACGAACAATTCTAGGAAACCCTTTGATCAGCATAGAACTTTATACTATGTGGAGCTTCTTTAGACGTTACAAAGGTTCAAACATCGATTCAAAGAGCCATCCATTGGAACTTCTTTTTGGATTGATTTGCTATCACATTACTCCAAAGAAACCTTTGAAAGCACGCAGTGAAAAACTGATAGACTCTGCTTTATCATCTCAATCTAATTAGCTCACTGTCAAGCAATTCGGATCCACTCAAGCGACAGTCCTAACAATACTCACTGTTTGAAAATGCAGATGACCCAACACATTTGCTAGAATGAGGTCTGTTCTAGGTTAAAGTGATAAACAGGGAGCATCTGCAAGCATTACAGTGAGGAATGAGATAACTGTGAGCTGTCGGTAATCACCTCAACATGTCTGATTGGCTCTAGGGCTTTCAATCCACACTGTATGAGATTGTCTGACTGTAACTCAACGTTACTAAAATTAAAACCCCCTGGTACCTCTGAACTCTGCTACTAAACACGGACGGCCATGTCTGCAGGCATTTATTCCAAGCTTGGTTTCACTAATGACCTCCACTTCATAAAGAGGAAGGGAACGTTATTCGTGGGATGTGGAGTTGCGGTCGGAGACTGAAGCCTCAGGCACCTCATTTCTCTCTGTGAAGTCAGCGGGGGTCCCATGTCTCAGTGCTTTTCCTTCAACACACCTGTTCCAGTTCACCATGGGCTTCGTAATTACCTATGATTCGAATCGGCCGTTTGCAGGACGGTGGGATTTGAGAGCCCAGATTTGAAGGAAAAGAGGTTGCCGTTTTCCTAGAACCCGTCAAATATAGAATTTCGCTGTTGTGGGAACAAAACCTCGTATCTCCAAAGTGGTAACTTTAAAGGAGAACTAAAAAACGTACTTCATTTTTAATGTAAGTCAGTGGAACCAGACATTTTTCCAAGTCATTTTAGGCCGTTTCTTTTAGTCCATTCATCATGAAATTTACACAATCAATATGCAATCAGCGATATGCGGCTGTTAGGACTGAAATGAGCTTCAAAAGTGTAAGGAATCCTGAGAAGCAAGTGTCTATGGATACTACAGATTCATGAATTGAATATCCAGAATCTTACATGGAAACAATGGGCCTCATTCTCCAATGTCTTCCTAAGTTTCCATTCTCTTAAATGTGCTCTTGAGAAAGGTCCTAAGAAAAAGTTTACGTCAGGTTCATGAAGTGTTCTTAAAGCGCAGGACACTTCTCACCGTTGTGCTACCTATGAACAAATCCCAAAAGAGAAAACACTGGGGAATGTCCCAGTCTTTGTGAAATCGGTGTAAGTAGGTTTTAAGAAGAAATTTCTTTCTAAGAATGGTTGGTGAATGAGGCCTAAAGTTGGTGAATTTTGGAAGATGCTGCTGTTAAGTTCAGAATCCACATAGCTGAAGACCGTTAAAGATGTCTCAGTGTGTGCTTTGACATGTTTCTTGGAAGGACTTGAATGAATGAATGAATGAATGAAGTACAAACCTCCGCTCTCGGTGCAAAGAAAAAGCAGAAAGACAAAAATAAAATAAGACAAAATAATTTTAAATACTATACAAATTTACACTGAACAAAACAAACAAACAAAAAAATGATTGCACATGACCCATCAAACTTTGAATTTTTCCAGTTATAAATTGCACTGGCCCATTGAAATGAACTGTTAATTGTATAGTATGACATTGCACCAAAACCCGATCAGTCACATGTTTTTTGTTTAACAGAGCTATGGCCCTGTTGTAAAAACAGTCTTTTAGTCTGTTTGTCCTTAATCCCGTCTGCCCTTCTGAGACTTGCCACCTAATGTGAACTTTCACACTTCTGGATTTAAGGTTTTGAAGAGCAACATGAACCCCTGAATTCAGCATTTCAACTGATACTGAAAAGGACTTAAAACTAGGTCATCTCAAGTACAGCATGGGTTCTTTTAACTAAAACCATCTTATTTCGAATATCGAATTTATTTCTAACTGCATAATGTATCTTTGAGTCTAGAGAGTTAAAAGTTTTTTTTCTGATTTAAATCATTAACTGATCAATTTCTTCAGCTCTTAGAAGTGACACACTGCAAGTAAGAAGGGTATAAAAAACAATACTTGAAAAAAGATTCATGAATCAAAAATTATCTGCCAGTATGGTGAGAAAATTTAGCTTGACAAGATTTTTGAAAATAAGAAAAAAGGTTTTTCTAATCATCATAAAAATCTGTAAATATTTCATTGGATTAAGGCACTGTGGCTAGATTTAAGTAACCATAGCTCCATCAGATTGCAAATAATAATTGGCATAATCTAAAATCTGCAAAATCTAGAATATACATTTTTCTTGAAGTATTTTCTTGACACTTCATTTGGTGTGAAATTTCTTGTAATGAGAATTATTTAACAGCAATACTCAATACTAGAGAAATCTTGCTTTTACATAAATTAGAATAACTTTCAATTCCTGAAAATTCTCAAAAAGAGGCATGAACTTTTAAACAAAAGCCACTCATATATATATAATCTTAAAAAGTTCTGAAAATGAGTCTGGTTGTCTTGACATTTCTTCTTTCATATTAGGGAGCTTCAAAACTGTCCAGTTCCCTTATTTTAACATTTTAAGTTTCTAAAAGGTAATGCATCTTATTTAGACTGTTGAATTAAATAGCGCAATTGAAGCAAAGCAGAAATTATGCGGAAAAAACTGATTCTAAACATTCAGTCCATTCCACATTTGTGTTTCTAGGAAGAGGAGATATTGTATTATGATTTGAATTTGATGTTATCAGGCCTAAACCTAGCCCTTGTTTTGCAGACAAAAAAAAACATCCTTTACATTTTGACAAATTTTTACATTGAAACAAATTGATAAAAACCCAGAAATGCAGATAAATGCAAGTCAAATATAAATTAAGTAGAAAAGTCCATTTTTAAATAAAGGCAGAATTATGTAAGATTCATTAAATGTATAGCAAAATAACAATAATAACTAAAAGGAGCATGAGGGTTAAAAGAAAACACAAATATACTCACTTTAGTGTCTAATTTGTAACACTATTAGACGAATGTTTCATATGTGTGTGTTTCAGCATTGGCCCAGAAGCCGGTACTGTCCATTGAGCCTCGCAGCGCAGCCATCAAGCAGGATGAAACCATCAGTTTTAGGTGCCGTGTGGTCAGTGGCTCCCAGCCTGTGCAGCTGGAGTGGAAAAGGGTCAACAACCAGGCGCTAGGAGGTGGGTTTAAATATGCACTTCAACATAATCTTGGCAAGTGAAAGCTTAGTAACACATTAAATTTCACTATGAAACCTACACATTCCATAGCAGTTAGTGAAAATGTGTAGTTGTTTTTAAATAACTCATAGTAGTTACCAAATAATAAGTCTTCGGATTACAAATTGCAGAAAAGAAGCTAAAAATATTTACATTTTTCTCATAAATTCTCAGTATGAGAGTCATGAAATTATCATAAGATTACTATGAAATCATTCAACATATTTAAATAACGTCAAAATAAATATCAGGTGAAATGAAGTTATGCTGTAACGATAGGGAGCGATGTTGAGGCGGACACATGTGTGGAGACAAGCAAGATTTATTATGGGCAAATCCAAGGTCATAATCGAAATGGGCCAGGTTCAAACAGCCAACACAGAGAAATGGAGGGAAAGACATAACGAGATAAACACAGAATAAAGAAATCCAAATATTTCAAACCAAACATTGAACATATCAAACAAAGACCAGGGCAAACACAGGGCTTATATAACAGAGGCAAGACGAGGGACAGGTGGGAAACAGGTGGTAACAATGTGGGGTGGAGTCAGACAACAAGGGGGCTGGACTGAACCAAAACAAATGCACATGGAAGATCAAAAGTAAACAGAAAGCACATGGAGGAGTTTGAGGAGCGAATCGTGACATATGCACTGATCATTTTATTTCCTTTCAAGCAATCTTTCTTCGAAGTAAGCAAAATTATCACTCAGTGCGATTAAAGAATTTCACTTAATACTACCTAAAATACATAAAAATGTCTACAATAATTGTGAACATGTTTTCACAAGCATAATGAGAGATGTTAGATATATGCAGCTTATATTTAAAATGTTGTTACTTGTTGAGACATAATCTGTTACCCAGTATTAACTAAAAATTGTGGTGGTCCCTAGTACTAGCCCTGGAGGAACGCCTGCACTGCACATTTCTAAGTGCTTCTGAATCTACACCCAGCTGGCTCAGCTCATTCAAGACTGGGTAATGAGCTGATAAGTGGTATCAGATGTGCAGTGCAGGGGGTCTGAGACTGAGAATCACTCACATCTGAGATTGCAACTACACTGAACACTACAGTTATGTTTTGCTTAAAACATTCGCATAATGAGAAATTTTAGACATTCCTCATTATGAGAAATTGTTTATGAATGTCAAATTGTTCAATATATGTTTACAAATGTTTCATTTCCTCTTAAATTCTCCTCTCTAGATATGTCATCTAACTGCATTGACAGATGACTTTTAAACATTTTAAGTAAGAAGAAGTTGATTATTAACTTCATAATGAGAAACATATCTCACCTACATTTGAGATGTTTTTCTGGTTAGTATTTACAGGAAGACAAAATTCAAACTCTGCTTTGTGTGGTTGGAGTACGATTACAACATTAAAGACTTGTGTTAAATGAGAAGTATTTCTCATGATATTGTTAGTTTCTTATTGATATTTAATGACTGAGTTTTTAAATTGATAATCTTGAGATTTATGACTGACTGGTTATTTTTCACAAACATCTTAAATCCAAATTATTGTAGATATATTAAGTAAATCAGCAGCGAGGAAAATAGTGTTAAACTAACTTACTAATTTGAACTGGATGAAATTCAGCATATCCATAGCTGAAATATTAAATTAAAAACTTGCTTGAGCACAAATCTGAAGACATTTTCCCAATCACTCAAAACTAACGGGTAAAGAGGGAGCTTTTATTACTTGAAATGTTAATCCTAGTGTTAATTTCTAACAAGACCAAAGTAGAAAAAGTTCTTTAGCAGTTCTTTAACTTTTTATACTAAATGATTTATTGGACATAAATGGGACCAACGCTAGGATTAGATGAATGTGTGTATCTGATGTTGGTTTATTTTATTTATGTGTTTGTCATGAATTTGCATTCTGTCATAGACAATGTGAAGGTTGGTCCTGATGGTTCAGTTCTGACGATTGCCTACGCCCGCCCCAGCAACCAGGGGCAGTACCGCTGCATAGCTACTAACGCACAGGGCAAAACCACCATTAATACAGTGCTGACCATTAAACGTGAGTCCAGTCTGTGTGAGTGTGAATGACAGTTTATCAACATCAGGAAAAAATGCTATTTTTGGTAGGGACACTGCCAAACTTCGGTCTTAGACGTTGGTTTTGCTCACCATTTAAGTAAACCCAAATGTTGAGTTACTGAATACTGATGTTTATAGATGTGGTTCCATGAGTCTTTCATTGCTAAGTCAGCATACATACTGTTTTCTGTTACTTCCAACGGTCTCAAAATAGATCACTCAGTCCTCAAATCCTTACTGCAGATCTGCTCAGGTTCAGTTTTCAACTTGACTAGCTAGCATTTAATACTGTAATACATTTAATACATTTTCCACAAGACTACATATATATATATGCATATGTGTGTGTGTGTGTGTGTGTGGGTGGGTGGGTGTATAAAACCTGTTATCTCTGTTTTTGTTGATTTTCAAATTTAATTAAAAAAAAATTTAGTATAATTAAATATTTTTCAAAAATTAAAAATAATTTCAAAATGCATGTTGGCCTTTATATTGGGTGTACATTTCATGAGGGATGGACCAAAATAAATGGGCAAAAATGACTTTCTAAAAATGTTGGTTCCATTGACTTCCATTGAAAGTAAAGTATGTTTTTTACCTTCTCCTGTAAAGTTACCATTTCAGAGATACGAGATTTTAATCCAACAACAGCGATGTATACCTTAATCTGTTCGTCTGTTCTGGGCTCAAAAATGTCGTACTGTCCGTTATCCACCCACCTTCTATTACTACTACTCCTAACAGTGGTTGGTTAGTGTAGTGGGTAACACCTCTGCCTTCTACGCTGTAGACTGGGGTTCAGTTCCCCACCTGGGTAACCACCCTACACTATACCAATAAGAGTCCTTGGGCAAGGCTCCTAACACCACCTTGGCCTCCCTGTGTAAAATGATCAAATTTGTAAGTCGCTCTGGATAAGAGCGCCAGCTAAATGCTGTAAATGTTTAGCTAGCGCCACCTCCAGACGTTTGGCCTGTTTTGCGTTTGTGGAGTGTATATATGTGTTCTGTGTATATTGCATGTAAATGTAAATGAGTGTTTGTTCATCATTGCGTATCATGTGTGCATGTCAGAGGTTCCAAAAGTGTGGGTGACGCCCTCCAGTCCTGTGATGGCGAGAATGGGTGGGGCTTTGAGTCTAGAATGCTCCGCTTCTGGTAAGCCCCGCCCCTCCATTACTTGGCTTAAACAGGAATGGGGAAGCGAGAACGTTCTCATTTCCACGACAACTGACACCAAGTTAGTGCTGCAGGTAGGCGCTGGTGTGTGTGCACGATTGTCTGATTGCGTGTGTGTTGTATGATTGTGAACACGATAGTAAACACACCTTCCTGTGGTTACTATAGGGCAGACCATCATACAGACAAATTTATATATATATATACAAACGCACACACACACTACCACACACATCCTACTTAGTTTATACTTACTTTTAGCTTCTAATTTTTAAAACATAAAATAAAAGCCCCAGCTAATTTAATATATCAGTCAATGGTACAAGAACAAGAGATTTGGTGACCACTGGTGTGAAGACCACTCTTTTATCTCCCCGTGGTTGAGATATCGTTCGATCTCCAATGATGCCATAGGCACAAATCCCAAAGAACTTAACTAGCCTTGCTCTCTCATGGTGGGCAGGATGGCCATGCCTGTCTCCACATCTCTGAGCATGATGCTGATGAGCTGTGCAGTGATGCTGCATTAGAGGTCCTTTAAAAGCACATGGTGTCTTTTTACGAGTCTCAAGAGAACGCGCATGCCAGCGCTATGCGACGGGGGAGGACTGGGATCTAAATATTGTTAGGTTAAATTTTCCTAATTTTCCTTTTTCCTTTTTAAATTTGCTTCATTCTAGGACCTTTTTTCTGATTCATTCTTGTCATTTTCTCCTTTATTTGCATGTCTATCTGTTTTAATGTCCATCTCAAGTCAGTGCCTTATTAAGTCTCTATAGTTGAAATACATTGTCATATCATTGATGTCCCTACTTGTAGATGACAGTGATGGCCCCAGAGGATGCTGGGATGTTTGTTTGCCGTGCCCAGAGCAGTCAAGGGTCAGCTGAAGAGAAGGTGGAGCTCAGGATGGCGGGAGGTGCTGAGCCCAGAGCATCGGTCTCTCAAACAGACATTAAAGCTGTAGAGGGTCAGATGGTGACCATGCACTGCCAAGCAACCGGTAATGCTTCACTCGAGCACTCACTCCCTCACTCCCTCACTCCCTGGCCACTCTTTCAGCTCCACCTTGCAGGTATAGCATCTGTGACTAGAGATCATCTGCTGATGCAGTTTGTGGTAGCCGTGCTGAAGCTCAGTGGGCCGCAAGTACCTTCAGCTGGACATGCATACATCATCTGTTTCACAAACCCAAGGATGCTTTACATTGTATCAAATAAATAAATAAATAAATAAAACAAGACTACACAGAAGAAAGAAGGAAGGTTTTTAGGCGAGATTTGAAGGAAGACGGAGAAGAACAAATCCGAAGAGTGGAAGGTAGAGAATTCCAGAGTTTTGGGGGCAGCAGCACTGAAAGATCTGCCACCCATAGTAGAAGGTCTAGTTGAGGGAACTGTGAGGAGTCCAGAAGATCAGAGAGCATAAGAGGGACAATATAAAGACAATATAACCAGTATAAAGACAATATAACCGGTATAAAGACAATTTAACCGGTATAAAGACAATATAACCAGTATAAAGACAATTTAACCAGTATAAAGACAATATAACCAGTATAAAGACAATATAACCAGTATAAAGACAATATAACCAGTATAAAGACAATTTAACCGGTATAAAGACAATATAACCAGTATAAAGACAATATAACCAGTATAAAGACAATTTAACCAGTATAAAGACAATATAACCAGTATAAAGACAATATAACCAGTATAAATACAATATAACCAGTATAAAGACAATTTAACCCGTATAAATACAATATAACCAGTATAAAGACAATATAACCGGTATAAAGACAATATAACCAGTATAAATACAATATAACCAGTATAAAGACAATTTAACCCGTATAAAGACAATTTAACCGGTATAAAGACAATTTAACCGGTATAAAGACAATATAACCGGTATAAAGATAATATAACCAGTATAAAGACAATATAACCAGTATAAAGACAATATAACCAGTATAAAGATAATATAACCAGTATAAAGACAATATAACCGGTATAAAGACAATATAACCAGTATAAAGACAATTTAACCGGTATAAAGACAATATAACCAGTATAAAGACAATTTAACCGGTATAAAGACAATATAACCAGTATAAAAACAATATAACCAATATAAAGACAATATAACCAGTATAAAGACAATATAACCAGTATAAATACAATTTAACCAGTAAAAAGACAATTTAACCGGTATAAAGACAATATAACCAGTATAAATACAATATAACCGGTATAAAGATAATATAACCAGTATAAAGACAATATAACCAGTATAAATACAATATAACCAGTATAAAGACAATTTAACCCGTATAAATACAATATAACCCGTATAAAAACAATATAACCAATATAAAGACAATATAACCAGTATAAAGACAATATAACCAGTATAAATACAATTTAACCAGTATAAAGACAATTTAACCGGTATAAAGACAATATAACCAGTATAAAGATAATATAACCAGTATAAAGACAATATAACCGGTATAAAGACAATATAACCAGTATAAAGACAATTTAACTGGTATAAAGACAATATAACCAGTATAAAGACAATTTAACCGGTATAAAGACAATATAACCAGTATAAAGACAATATAACCAGTATAAAAACAATATAACCAATATAAAGACAATATAACCAGTATAAAGACAATATAACCAGTATAAATACAATTTAACCAGTATAAAGACAATTTAACCGGTATAAAGACAATATAACCAGTATAAAGATAATATAACCAGTATAAAGACAATATAACCGGTATAAAGACAATATAACCAGTATAAAGACAATTTAACCGGTATAAAGACAATATAACCAGTATAAAAACAATATAACCAATATAAAGACAATATAACCAGTATAAAGACAATATAACCAGTATAAATACAATTTAACCAGTATAAAGACAATTTAACCGGTATAAAGACAATATAACCAGTATAAATACAATTTAACCAGTATAAAGACAATTTAACCGGTATAAAGACAATATAACCAGTATAAAGATAATATAACCAGTATACAGACAATTTAACCAGTATAAAGACAATATAACCAGTATAAAGACAATATAACCAGTATAAATACAATTTAACCAGTATAAAGACAATTTAACCGGTATAAAGACAATATAACCAGTATAAATACAATTTAACCAGTATAAAGACAATTTAACCGGTATAAAGACAATATAACCAGTATAAAGATAATATAACCAGTATAAAGACAATATAACCGGTATAAAGACAATATAACCAGTATAAAGACAATTTAACTGGTATAAAGACAATATAACCAGTATAAAGACAATTTAACCGGTATAAAGACAATATAACCAGTATAAAGACAATATAACCAGTATAAAAACAATATAACCAATATAAAGACAATATAACCAGTATAAAGACAATATAACCAGTATAAATACAATTTAACCAGTATAAAGACAATTTAACCGGTATAAAGACAATATAACCAGTATAAAGATAATATAACCAGTATAAAGACAATATAACCGGTATAAAGACAATATAACCGGTATAAAGACAATTTAACCGGTATAAAGACAATATAACCAGTATAAAAACAATATAACCAATATAAAGACAATATAACCAGTATAAAGACAATATAACCAGTATAAATACAATTTAACCAGTATAAATACAATTTAACCAGTATAAAGACAATTTAACCGGTATAAAGACAATATAACCAGTATAAATACAATTTAACCAGTATAAAGACAATATAACCAGTATAAAAACAATATAACCAATATAAAGACAATATAACCAGTATAAAGACAATATAACCAGTATAAATACAATTTAACCAGTAAAAAGACAATTTAACCGGTATAAAGACAATATAACCAGTATAAATACAATTTAACCAGTATAAAGACAATATAACCAGTATAAAGACAATATAACCAGTATAAATACAATATAACCAGTATAAAGACAATTTAACCCGTATAAATACAATATAACCCGTATAAAAACAATATAACCAATATAAAGACAATATAACCAGTATAAAGACAATATAACCAGTATAAATACAATTTAACCAGTATAAAGACAATTTAACCGGTATAAAGACAATATAACCAGTATAAAGATAATATAACCAGTATAAAGACAATATAACCGGTATAAAGACAATATAACCAGTATAAAGACAATTTAACCGGTATAAAGACAATATAACCAGTATAAAGACAATTTAACCGGTATAAAGACAATATAACCAGTATAAAAACAATATAACCAATATAAAGACAATATAACCAGTATAAAGACAATATAACCAGTATAAATACAATTTAACCAGTAAAAAGACAATTTAACCGGTATAAAGACAATATAACCAGTATAAATACAATTTAACCAGTATAAAGACAATATAACCAGTATAAAGACAATATAACCAGTATAAATACAATATAACCAGTATAAAGACAATTTAACCCGTATAAATACAATATAACCCGTATAAAAACAATATAACCAATATAAAGACAATATAACCAGTATAAAGACAATATAACCAGTATAAATACAATTTAACCAGTATAAAGACAATTTAACCGGTATAAAGACAATATAACCAGTATAAAGATAATATAACCAGTATAAAGACAATATAACCGGTATAAAGACAATATAACCAGTATAAAGACAATTTAACTGGTATAAAGACAATATAACCAGTATAAAGACAATTTAACCGGTATAAAGACAATATAACCAGTATAAAGACAATATAACCAGTATAAAAACAATATAACCAATATAAAGACAATATAACCAGTATAAAGACAATATAACCAGTATAAATACAATTTAACCAGTATAAAGACAATTTAACCGGTATAAAGACAATATAACCAGTATAAAGATAATATAACCAGTATAAAGACAATATAACCGGTATAAAGACAATATAACCAGTATAAAGACAATTTAACCGGTATAAAGACAATATAACCAGTATAAAAACAATATAACCAATATAAAGACAATATAACCAGTATAAAGACAATATAACCAGTATAAATACAATTTAACCAGTATAAAGACAATTTAACCGGTATAAAGACAATATAACCAGTATAAATACAATTTAACCAGTATAAAGACAATTTAACCGGTATAAAGACAATATAACCAGTATAAAGATAATATAACCAGTATACAGACAATTTAACCGGTATAAAGACAATATAACCAGTATAAATACAATTTAACCGGTATAAAGACAATATAACCAGTATAAAGATAATATAACCAGTATACAGACAATTTAACCGGTATAAATACAATATAGCCAGTATAAAGACGCAGTATAAAATCATTCCTTTTATTTTAACACTGGGGGTCCTAAGAGACATCTTATTTTGGGGAGTCCCCACCACACCCACTCGAATCAAGTTTTAAGTTTCAAGTTTATTTGTCATTTGAACTTCATGTCAGGACATTCATGCTTTGAAATGCTTGTGGTGAGGCTCAGGTACTCAGTCTACAGACAGTAAACAATGTAAAAATGTAAATACGAACATCCTGAAACTGAAATATATTAAATAGACCCAAAATATAGAGACAGGAGGGGCCTATGTAGGAAAGAAAATACGCTTTGCTGTGTATAAATATATAAGAATCACTTAACTAACTGGGTTATTGCTATTTAAAGTGACTTAATGAAGCCACTTTAAATGACTAGTCACTTTAAATTGTTAGTAGTAGTTAGTTGTGACCTTGTTCTTTTGTGTACAAGAATAGAACCTGACTTACTATTTATATTAATTTTGATTAAAAAAACATATCTGGACTTTTGACAAATAATGTTATTTATTTATTATTTATTTATTTATTTATTTATTTATTTTAATACATACTCATGGCCCCCTGGTGGTTTGGTGCCATAAGCAAGTGCATATAGAACATTTATAGCTAGAAACTGCCCTAAAAAGTAACAAATTGCTGTTGCTGGAAGAAAACCTTGTATCATTTTTCAGTTTTGGACACAATTTGAACATGTCCTTTTGTCCTTTACATTGTTTGTGAATTTTATGAAGAGTGGACCAAAAGAAACGGCCCCAAATTACGTCTGGTTCCATTGACTTACATTAAAAGTAAAGCTGTTTTTTTTGCTTCCCCTGTAAAGTTACCATTTTGGAGATACGAGGTTTTCTCGTGACAACAGAGAAACAAACAAACAAACAAAAAATAAATAAATAAATAAATGATGGTACATAACTACACTCCGAAAAAAGGCACCATTTCGAGTGAAATGATCTCAAATCTAGTGGATATATCTAATCTGTGGTCATACACATATGGTTGTCCATGTATTATAAGATTAACAAGCTTATTTCTAGACAATTTTTACTCGTTTTAAGAAGTTCTTCTTCTTCTTCTTCTTCTTCTTCTTTCGGCTGCTCCCTTTAGGGGTCGCCACAGCGGATCATCTGCCTCCATCTTGCCCTATCCACTGCCTCCTCTACTTTCACACCAACCATCTCCATGTCCACCTTCACTACATCCATAAACCTTCTCTGAGGTCTACCTCTTCTCCTTCTACCCGGCAGCTCCATCTCCAACATTCTTTACCCAATATATCCACTATTCCTCCTCAACACATGTCCAAACCATCTCAACCTGGCCTCTCTGGCTTTATCTCCAAACTGCTCCACCTTCACCGTCCCTCTGATCTGCTCATTTCTAATCTTGTCCACCCTTGTCACTCCCAAAGAAGATCTCAGCATCTTCATCTCCGCCACCTCCAGCTCAGCCTCCTGTCTTTTAGACAGAGCCACAGTCTCCAAACCGTCCATCATAGCAGGACGCACTGCTGTCTTGTAGACCTTCCCTTTCACTCTTGCTGCTATACTTCTGTCAAACATCAGCCCTGACACCCGTCTCCACCCACTCCATCATGCCTGCACCCTCTTCTTCACCTCTTTTCTAAGAAGTTCTATTTCAGTAAAATGATCTCATTATAATGGCAGATGGTTTTGCTGGTTTCAAGCACATTTCTTACAACAAGTAACATTATCTGCCTCTATAGTGAGATACTTTTACTTAATTAAACTACTTAACACAAGTCAAACGTGTCTAGAAATAAGGTCAGATTACGGTTAAAGTAAGACTTGATAATCTCAACAATTGAAATATTAGATCGATTGACTATTTGAAAATCTACTCGACACCATTTCTGCAGTGTGAAGAAAACCACATGTTCATGAACAGTGCAGCTCATTCACGGTGAGCAAGTTCAACACGTGAATTCAGATCTAGCTGATTTTCCATCTGTTCACACTATTAGTGATAATTCAGGAGCTCTATTCAGAAGATTCTAGCTCAGTGAATTTGCTCGTTCTCTCGTTTTCAGGTTCCCCCTCTCCTGTTATTTCCTGGTCGAAGCTGCGTGCTCCGCTGCCATGGCAGCACAGGGCTGAAGGGGGAACACTGACCCTCACCAGCGTGGGACGACAGGACTCCGGTACGGTACTATGTCAACGTAGATCTAGATATCATAACAGAGCGGATACCAGTTTGAACGCTTTATATTATTCTGTTTTATATTCCTCTCTCTTCTCTCTCTCTCTCTCTCTCTCTCTCCCTCTTGCTCACCCTCTCTCTCTCTCTCTCTCTCTTCTCTCTCTCTCTCTCTCTCTCTCTCCCTCTTGCTCACCCTCTCTCTCTCTCTCTCTCTCTCTCTCTCTCTCTCTCTTCTCTCTCTCTCTCTCTCTCTCTCCCTCTTGCTCACCCTCTCTCTCTCTCTCTCTCTCTCTTCTCTCTCTCTCTCTCTCTCTCTCTCTCTCTCCCTCTTGCTCACCCTCTCTCTCTCTCTCTCTCTCTCTCTCTCTCCCTCATGCTCACCCTCTCTCTCTCTCTCTCTCTCTCTCCCTCTTGCTCACCCTCTCTCTCTCTCTCTCTCTCTCTCTCCCTCTTGCTCACCCTCTCTCTCTCTCTCTCTCTCTCCCTCATGCTCACCCTCTCTCTCTCTCTCTCTCTCTCTCTCTCTCTCTCTCCCTCATGCTCACCCTCTCTCTCTCTCTCTCTCTCTCTCTCTCTCTCTCTCCCTCTTGCTCACCCTCTCTCTCTCTCTCTCTCTCTCTCTCTCTCTCTCTCTCCCTCTTGCTCACCCTCTCTCTCTCTCTCTCTCTCTCTCTCCCTCTTGCTCACCCTCTCTCTCTCTCTCTCTCTCTCTCTCCCTCATGCTCACCCTCTCTCTCTCTCTCTCTCTCTCTCTCTCTCTCTCTCTCTCTCTCTCTCCCTCATGCTCACCCTCTCTCTCTCTCTCTCTCTCTCTCTCCCTCTTGCTCACCCTCTCTCTCTCTCTCTCTCTCTCTCTCTCTCCCTCTTGCTCACCCTCTCTCTCTCTCTCTCTCTCTCTCTCTCTCTCTCTCTCTCTCTCTCTCTCTCTCTCTCCCTCATGCTCACCCTCTCTCTCTCTCTCTCTCTCTCTCTCTCTCTCTCTCTCTCTCTCTTCTCTCTCTCTCTCTCTCTCTCTCTCTCTCTCTCCCTCTTGCTCACCCTCTCTCTCTCTCTCTCTCTCTCTCTCTCTCTCTCTCTCTCTCTCTCTCTCTCTCTCCCTCTTGCTCACCCTCTCTCTCTCTCTCTCTCTCTCTCTCTCCCTCATGCTCACCCTCTCTCTCTCTCTCTCTCTCTCTCTCTCTCCCTCTTGCTCACCCTCTCTCTCTCTCTCTCTCTCTCTCTCTCCCTCTTGCTCACCCTCTCTCTCTCTCTCTCTCTCTCTCTCTCTCTCTCTCTCTCTCTCTCTCTCTCTCCCTCATGCTCACCCTCTCTCTCTCTCTCTCTCTCTCTCTCTCTCTCTCTCTCTCTCCCTCTTGCTCACCCTCTCTCTCTCTCTCTCTCTCTCTCTCTCTCTCTCTCCCTCTTGCTCACCCTCTCTCTCTCTCTCTCTCTCTCTCTCTCCCTCTTGCTCACCCTCTCTCTCTCTCTCTCTCTCTCTCTCTCTCTCTCTCTCCCTAATGCTCACCCTCTCTCTCTCTCTCTCTCTCTCTCTCTCTCTCTCTCTCTCTCTCTCCCTCTTGCTCACCCTCTCTCTCTCTCTCTCTCTCTCTCTCCCTCTTGCTCACCCTCTCTCTCTCTCTCTCTCTCTCTCTCTCTCTCTCTCTCCCTAATGCTCACCCTCTCTCTCTCTCTCTCTCTCTCTCTCTCTCTCTCTCTCTAAGGTCAGTACATCTGCAATGCCACCAATGCTGCCGGCTACAGTGAAGCTTACGTTCAGCTGGAAGTGGACAGTAAGTGAGAGAAATGTCTGAACACACTCACAAACATGCAGAGTTAATTAAGTACCTGTCTTTCTTTTTAAATCTTTTATCAAACAGTAGAAACCACTGTCATTTGTGTAACTGCATTCCTGGATCAGTGTATAGTGCAGGGTGCTCACCCAAAATTGGGTCCACGGGCCGAGTCAGCCCACAAGGATGTTTAATTTGGCCTGCCAGACATTCCCCCCAATCTCTACACCTCTTTGTCCAGTAATAAAAAAGAGTATCACAGCAGTTAGTGCGAAATTAGTAACATAACTTTTTAAAAACCTGATTTTATCTGATTTACAGCCAGTCTGCTTTTTGATTCACGGTTTTCTCTTGCCAGAGCTATGTAGATCAGAGTGGGTTATCAGGGCTGATGGGTTATCTCGGCCAACTCTGCTCCGTCTGCTGGACTTTGGATTTATTGATCCTCAGTGTGAACTGCAGTTGGTTTAAAGTGCAGAATATCTAGATTTTTTACATGTGGGGAACTTTCCACTGTCCACCAGCAGCTTGAGGACAATTGTTTTGATGAATTCTTCGGTTTGCAGTATCTCACCAAATATAATATCTTTCCAATTTTCTCTGTAAAAGCTGCACAACTGGTAGAAAAGCTGCCAAAAGACCTGCCCTGGACGATAAAGCCGAAGGCCTCACATTTGATCCCCTTGTTGTGGTGTCAGCGCTCAGTAGCACTGGAAGCTTCCAGGTGTTTGAGCCACCTTTGAACCACCCATGGAGTTTCAATATGACCTTTTATCAACAGTTTGGAAAACCGTCAGATCGTTATTCAGACAAAGCCTGGTCTTCATACCAGGGAAGACTCTTCGATGAGCACATCGGCAGTTCTTTATTAACTGAGCGTTGCTCAGAACATTTCCAAAGAAGCGAAGTCTTCCAAAACGTTTAATGCATAATTTCAAAATTTTTAAAAGGTGATCATTTTTCATTCTAGCCCCGCCTTACGCCACATCGATCCCGGACCAGGTCGTGGCTCGTCGCGGTGAGACTTTGCGTCTGCAGTGCATTGCCCATGGCTCTCACCCTATCAGCTACCGCTGGTCCCGTGTGGGCGGGGCATCGCTCTCTTCAGGAGCGAAGGTGACCAAGGACGGCATGCTGACCATCGCCCAGCTCAAAGTGTCCGACAGCGGAAACTACAAATGTGTAGCCAGCAACCACGTGGGCACTGGAGAAACCTTCGCCTCGGTCACTGTGAGAGGTGAGTCTGAGTTCACTGGTGATGATAATTACTCTGGTTGTCTTGTATATAATAAGCTAAGGATTTAAATGTCGGACATCAGAAGGTCATTTGTAGATGATTTGCTCAGTATTTTTTTGGAACATGAACTAAGAAAATACTGTACTGTACAGTTATTATTTATATCGTTTTTGTTGAGTTATGCCTTTCTGGATCCAGATTTCCGGATTTTTAATGTAAGTCAATGGAACCAGACATCGTTTTGGGCTGTTTCTTTTGGTCCATTCATCATAAAATTTATACACAGTATAAAGGCCAACAGGCACTTTCAAAATATATCAAAAGCTCAATATCAGAAAAATGGAGATATGAGATAGATACACTATATTTCCAAAAGTTTTCACTCCCCCATTCAAATCATTGAATTCAGGTGTTCCAGTCACTTCCATGGCCACAGGTGTATAAAGCCGAGCCCCTAGGCCTGCAGACTGCTTCTACAGACATTAGTGAAAGAATGGGTCGCTCTCAGGAGCTCAGTGAGTTCCAGCGTGGTACGGTGGTACAGGGATCATGGTGTGGGGTTGTTTTTCAGGAGTTGGGCTCGGCCCCTTAGTTCCAGTGAAAGGAACTCAAAGCTTCAGCACCAAGAGATTCTGGACAATTTCACACTCCCAACTTTGTGGGAACAGTTTGGGGACGGCCCCTTCCTGCTCCAACATGACTGCACACCACTGCACAAAGCAGGTCCATAAAGACACGGATGAGCCAGTTTGGTGTGGAAGAACTTGACTGGCCTGCACAGAGTCCTGACCTCATAGAACACCTTTGGGATGAATTAGAGTGGAGACTGTGAGCCAGGCCTTCTCGTCCAACATCAGTGTCTGATCTCACAAATGAGCTTCTGGAAGAACGGTCAGAAATTCCCATAAACACTCCTAACCCTTGTGGAAAGCCTTCCCAGAAGAGTTGAAGCTGTTATAGCTGCAAAGGGTGGGCTGACATATGGATTAAGAATGGGATGTCAGACGAGCGAATGCTTTTGGAAATATAGCGTATGTGCTGGATGTTTTTCTCTTGTTTTCATGTATCATGAAGCGTATTTCATACAATTTTTACATTTACCTGAAACAAATTGGGTTTCAATTATTCAATTATTTCAATTGATCTGATTATCTGAACCTGAACTGCTTGTATATTATTTACAGTATTGATTCTAAACTTCTGAACAGCAGTGCATGTGTTGTTTAATTGGAAAATGCTGCAAATAATATAATAAACCACCACTAGATGGCGTAGTGGAGCACCAGGCACTAAGGCAGTGAGACTGCACTAAACACAAGGTTAAGATGATAATTACTTGCTGATGCTAATAATGCAAATGCTTTTTTAAAACAATGAGGTCTTTATTTGGTTGGAGTGAAAACTGCTGGAGAAGTTTTTCGCTCGTCAGCGTTATAAATTCAAGAAAAGTGGGTGCTGTAAATGAATACTTTGAGTATTCTCTCTCTCTCTCTCTCTCTCTCTCTCTCTCTCTCTCTCCCTCTCTCTCTCTCTCTCTCTCTCTCTCTCTCTCTCTCTCTCTCTCTCTCCCTCTCTCTCTAAAGCATAATGACTCAGCCATCGTTGAGCCCTGATTCACCTTTTGGAAGTGGACGACATGTAAGGACCAGATGTCTCCTCTATATGATCTCAGACCAAGGCCTTCACATAATCTCTTGAGCTCATCTGCCTCAATGACGTACCAGCCTTTACCTGTCAAAGCGTCAACCAGCCGTAATCTTTCATGTGGTGTGTAATCTAGACTGTATGTATCAGTGGTCCAAACAGGGCCGCGTCGTCTGTGGCCTCTTTGCTTTGTTTGTTTCTGTTCTGAGTTACTGTTTAACTTTTTAAATAGCCCGAGTGGTAGAATGTTCCAGCACTTCCTCGTCTTCGTCTGCTTCCCTGTTCAATAAACACGCAATAAATTTCTCGTACACCTACTTACCAGCCTTGAGGGTTTATCTCGGAGGTTGTGTCCTTCTCGTCTGAGACTCTTCTGGTTGTAACTCTAGCTCGGCGTTCAGAGCCTGTAAGCAACTTGAGTGAACAAACTTCTTCACTTCTCGTCTCAACGTTATTGTCATTATACAGTACAGGGTAGTGCAGTATAACGACACACTATGGGGCGACTTTTCCAGTGCAGTGATAAAAGATGCATAGTAAACAGTGCAAAGACAAAAGACAGTAAAAGACAGACAAAGTGTGCGTGGTCAGTAGGTTCAGGTGTCGACCGTAGACCAGATGTGCGTAGGCAGGTGTTACAGGTGTACTGGACGTATTATAATAATAATAATAATAAATTTAATTTAAAAGCACCTTTCTCAACACTCAAGGACACTGTACAAAATGTAGGGTTATATATAAAAAAACACAACACCAACAGAGAGAGAAGGCTAATTTGAACAGGTGAGTTTTAAGACTGGATTTGAAAAGAGGAAAAGAGTCAATGTTATGGATGTCAGGTGGGAGGGAGTTCCAGAGTTTGGGAGCAGAGCAGCTGAAAGCTCTGCACCCCATGGTAGGCAGACGAGCAGAAGGTACAGAGAGATGAATGGAAGAGGAGGATCTGAGCGAGCGGGTAGAAGTTTTGGAGAAGATTTGACAGATAAGGGGGGGCAAGATTATGTATGGCCTTAAATGTGTGGAGGAGAATTTTGTATTTGATCCTATATTTAACAGGGAGCCAGTGGAGCTGTTGAAGGACAGGTGTAATGTGATGGAACGAAGCAGTTTTAGTGATAATACGGGCAGCTGCATTCTGAACCAGCTGAAGCTTATGGAGGGATTTATGAGGAAGGCCAAAGAGAAGAGAATTACAGTAGTCAATGTGGGATGTAACAAGACTATGAACTAGAATAGATGCAGTATGGGGGCTGAGGGAAGGGCGTAGACGATTGATGCTACGCAGATGGAAATACGCAGACCGGGTTATATTACTAATTATCTAAGATGACACCCAAGCTCTTAACCTGAGGTGAGGGGGAGATTAATGTACTGTCAATTTGGATAGAGAAAATATGCGGATTTGGAACCACAAAGCAAAATTTCAATTTTTATCACTGTTAAGTTTCAGGAAATTAGAGGTGAACCAGGATTTTTATTTCAGATAAACAGTTGGAAAGGGAAGAGGGTGGGAACAAAGTACTTAGTTTACTAGATAGATAGAGCTGGGTGTCATCTGCGTAGCAGTGGAAATGGATGTTGAAAGAGCGAAAAATATTGCCAAGAGGCAGAAGGTAAATGATGAAAAGTAGGGGCCCCAGGACAGAGCCCTGGGGTACACCAGAAGAAACAGGGGAAGACTGAGACCTGAAAGATTTGAGTTGAATGAACTGAGTGCGGCCTGAGAGATAGGAATGAAACCAGTCGAGTGCGATATGATTAATGCCAATGGAAGATAGTCTGTTAAGGAGGATAGTATGAGAAATAGGTTCGAAGGCTGCGCTCAGATCCAGAAGAATGAGAATGGAAAATAAACCAGAATCAGCTGCCATGAGAAGGTCATTAGTGATCTTAAGAAGAGCCGTTTCTGTGCTATGGAGGGGGCGAAAACCAGACTGGAATTGTTCATAGAGACAATTTTGGGATAGGTAGGAATGAATTTGAGTAGCAATAACTTTTTCAAGTATTTTGGAAATGAAAGGGAGGTTAGAAATCGGGCGAAGGTTATTAAAGTTGTTGGGTTTTTTCAGAATAGGAGTGATAGCAGCCGTTTTCCACTAGTGAGTGAGGAATGAATAATGGCAGTTATGAGGGGGAGCAGAGAGGAAAGACCATATTTAACTGAGACTGTAGGGAAAGGATCAAGCTGACATGTAGAAGGTTTTGATTTGCTAATGAGATCAGAAATGACAGCTGCATCTGGAAGCTGAAAACAGGAGAGAGACTGACCATGTGAAAGAGGTAGAGAGAAGGAGAGAGGCTGTGGATCAGGCCAGATGTTCTGGATAGACAGTTAGTGCACAGTCAGATATTCAAGTGTATCAGGTTACAGTGCCAATCCCATTACAGTGACTCCAGAGCTCTGAATCTGGGTGTGCCAGTAGCTTTAGATCTTGATTTCAGCAGTCGAAGAAAAGCTAGATTGAGAAATTTGGTCTCTAAATTAGACCGAAAGAAGTTCATCCATACTTCTGTCTATACCAAGTTGTGCTACCACAGTGGGCTGTTCACTGGTCGCCCCCAAAAGACCACTACTCAGCTACAGCTGCAGAACTGAGCGTAGTAGCCCAGTGATAAGATCTCCAAACTGGCTCTCAGGTTTTTTTGTTACTTAGTGACCTCCAGTTCCACCCACTAGTTAGGACCGCCCCGATCACACGATACCACCAATGCTGGGAGGGCGAAGGCTAACGCAGGCTTCCTCCGAGACCTGTGAAGCCACTGCACATTCAAGAAACGCCGCTAAAACGACGTCATTGGACAGATGAATGGGCTCATCAGCTATGCTGACTAGGATCTCATGGAGTGATGGGGGGAGATGGGGGGCCATCCTGCCCACCCAAGAGAGAGCGAGGACAATTGTGCTCTCCTGGACTCCCGACCACAGACGGCTGTAGCATCACCAGAGAGAACCGATTTCAGTCGAGTTTGTTAATTAATTAATTAATCTCGTGGATTTGTCGATTTGATCCGATTTGAGTCATGCAGACCTTCGTCCTCCACTGGGTAAATCGGCCTGCTTGCTGTGGCTACTGCTATTTTGCTGGAGGTTGAAGTGGACGTTGTTTTTTCTGCTGAACACTGTCGAGTGTGGTCTGCGGCATCTCGGCATGGCTAACACTGATGGTGTTAGAGGAGTGCTTGGCCTGGGCGTGACATCGTGACCTCTGGTGAGAACTGAACTCAGACAGCGTTATTTCGGTTGAGTGAGCCGCCTGGCAAAGTTTTCAAATGAAGCTTCTTACATAAGAGGCATTTCTCCATCAATCACTCCATCAGCGATTCGAAGAGCGACTCCTCATACAGTCTGATTCACTTGAAGGCGAGTGAGTGGTGTGGAATCAGTTGTTTGAACTAAAGGTGATTCATAGGGTCAAAAAGAACCTGCCTTAATGGTGCTAATTTTTTTAACCCCTGAAATGGCCAAGGGTGTCCAGACAGGCCCATCGTTTAATTATACACTTCTATAACCACACGTACACTTCTATATAATATATAAGAGTAGCTGTAGTTACTGAATTAGAAGCCTTAGTGTGCAATGAGCCTGGGATTTTAAGGGGTTAAACTGCATTAATATGTTATTATCACATATTTTTAATGTGTTGCTACTTGTCTATACAGCACTCAATCGGAAAGGACCAATTACAACGTCCATGATTTCCAGAAACAGTGTGAAATGTGGACGCGTCAGACCCCAGGACACTTTTCCACTCTGCGTCAGTCCATCTCAGATGAACTCGGCCCAGAGAAGCCGGCGGCGTTTCTGGGTGGTGTTGATATGTGGCTTCGCTTTGCATGGCAGAGTTTTAACTTGCACTTGTAGACGGAGCGACGAACTGTGTTCACTGACAGTGGTTTTCTGAAGTGTTCCTGAGCCCATGTGGGAATATCCATTACAGAATGATGTGGGTTTTTAATGCAGCGCCGCCTGAGGGGTCGAAGGTCACGGGCATTCAGTGTTGGTTTTCTGCCTTGCCGCTTACCTGCAGAGATTTCTCCAGATTCTCTGAATCTTCTGATGATATTATGCACTGTAAATGATGAAATCCCTAAATTCCTGCAGTTGCATGTTGAGAAATGTTGATCTTAAACTGTTGGACTATTTGCTCACGCAGTTGTTCACAAAGTGGTGAACCTCGCCCGTCCTTGCTCGCCCGTCCTTACTGAGCCTTTCAGGGATGCTCCCTTTATACCCAATCATGACACTCACCTGTTTCCAATTAACCTGTTCACCTGTGGAATGTTCCAAACAGGTGTTTTTGAGCATTCCTCAACTTTCCCAGTCGTTTGTTGCCCCTGTCCCAACTTCTTTGGAACGTGTTGCAGGCATCAAATTCAAAATGAGTGAATATTTGCAAAAAACAACAAAGTTTATCCGTTTGAACATTAAATATCTCGTCTTTGTAGTGTATTCAATTGAATATAGGTTGAAAAGGATTTGCAAATCATCATATTCTGTTTTTATTTATGTTTTACACAACATCCCAACTTCACTGGAATTGGGGTTGTATTTGAGGAATACAGTATAAACAGGTCTCTGATATCACTAGGAACTGGTCAGCTAGACAAGAACTGCCAAGAGTTAGTGGTGAGGCAGCGGTTAGTTTCTATTCTACTTTGGCCAAAACGCCTATTTTAAGAACTATGTACAAAATAAAAATGAAAAATTACTATTACCTCTTGATAAATTTATGAGTTTCTGGGAAATCTTAGCTATCAATTTTGATTAAAATCCTGACTGAAAAAAAAAACTACTGTTAAATTTAAAATCTCAAACTAACTTTTGTCGTAGAGATCTGAAAAGTCAGGCGAATATTGTAAAAAAACGTAATGGACTCCACATCCTCATGTTGCTTCGCAGTTCGTGTTAGTTAAAGCTAGAACCGGCTGCCAGAAGATCAAATCTGGCCATGTTGAAGTTCGCACTAAAGATTTTTCTCTAACTTGTTTTTCATTTCATACGTTTTTAATGCTTTTTAATGTTTATATTTCTGTAACACACTTTGGATTTTCTTGGTGAATGAAATGTGCTAAACGAAAAACATGCCGAGCATTGGCGACTAAATATAAAGGTGGCAAAAAGGTTTTTTCTAGCAATTTTGTAGAAGAATCACTTTCTTTCCCCTGAGGAACCTTTCAGAGGACCATCCTGTAAAGCAGAGGTTCCCAACCCCCCAAATGATCCACTTCTCATTACTCATTACTATGCGCTGCCACTCTTTTACCACGTGTTTTTACCCCCATGGTTTATCCTCGTTTCATCCTCCAGACATGACACTGCATCTTTTTCTAATGTAATGGAAATCAACTTGGATATTTTTTCGATGAATATAATAAAATATTGTCCTCATAACACTGTCGTCTCGCTGACAATGTTCTGACTCTATTGAGCTGTGAACAACGCGGGCTGAAAGTGGAGGGGTGAGAACCTCCTGCCGTGAAAAACTTTTCACACCTCTCCACAAAGACGGCCGTGCTGAGATACAACGGAAAACGTCAGCTTCTTCATAACAAACACAGCTGACACAATGAGCAAACAGCATTTCAACACAGTAACAACACTTTTAGAAGTGCTGACCTGCTTGCTCACCTATGCAGACGGATATATTCCATCAGCATTAATATGAAAAAAATGCATATTTTAACGGAGGGAGCTCCAGATGGAATTTTCATTGCATGGTTACTGTGAAAAAGGGCACCAATGAGACGTGGGACTATGAAGAACCCTTTTAAGCCTCCACACAAACAGAGTTCTCCGAACTTCTAAGCCAAAAACCGTTGCGCAACCGTTCTTTTTCAGAGCGCGTGAAGTTCTACCACTCAGCCCCATAACCGGTTGTGATGAATGAGCTGTCTGCTGTTGCTGTGTTTTTATGGAGTGATGGCTCTGGATCACATACAGAAAGAGTCTTAGATGAAAACGGCTGATTTATGAATGCAGTTGCACTCCAGTCTGCAGCCAGATGGTGGTGACATGTGGTCTACAAACTGGTCCTGAAATAAACTCCTACCATAAATCCCCCATCACTCTGCAAACTCAGCACTACTGTACAAGTGAAGACTTTAAAAAGAGATTTTATTACTAAACTTCACATAAAAAATGTCTTCTGTGAAGATGCGATGCTTTACTGTGACCCATCTTCATCCTCATAAACTCTTTATAAGGCTTTTGGTTTGGGTGAGTGCGTGAACTGGGTGCTTTCGCTGCCTAAATCTCGGTTCCCATCACTGGCCATGTGGTTTTCAGAGCGTTGCTTGAGCCAATCCCAGGTCCCCGGATCACCTCATAATGGTTGGAACAAATAGCTTGAAAGCTCACCTCAGGAGGCTTTATCGATAAGCTGTCAGAAGAATCTGACGCTGCACAGGAGCCTTCATTGAATAAAAAATTCAATAGCCATGCATTTTGCCTTCATTTGGTGGTGGTGGTGGTGGTGGGTGGGGGTGTATATTCCACAACAAGCTGAAATTTCCGAAGCTCTCAGGTTCTAATGGACGTTTTGACCAAAATATAACCTCCCTCTTCACCAGGGGTGTCCAGTCTTAAATGCAAAGGGGCTGCAGGTTTACATTCCAAACAACTGCTGTGTCTGATCCACTCGCACCAGCACAACACACACTGCAGTGCTGAGAATGAACCACCACCCAAGTAGTACCTGCTCTGTGAGGGTCCATGGGGGTCCTGACCACTGAAGAACAGGGTAACAGAGTATCAGAGTATCATCCTACCCACCCAGAGAGAGTGAGGCCAATAGTCCTGTCTTGGACTCCCGGCTATGGATGGCTGTAGCATCACCAGCGATTGATCTCGCGATCTCCTGATGACAGGGCCAATGCTGAGATGGTTGTGCAACTCAGGAGCGATAAAAGAACCTTTTGCCGTTTGTTCCTCTTAGCACCGAGAGTTTCTGGGTAATCCTGAATATTTATCTGTGCTGTTTGTCTTGGTTTTTTAAAGTTTGACTGTTTGTTTACACGTTCTACAAACTCTTAAACTGTAACTCCCAAGAAAAGTTCACCAACATGCCTAAATAAAACCAAGGGTACTTTTTCTGAGTTGGCAGAAATCCATGGTGAATGACCCCACATCTCCATGTAGAGCACTATCTTTACAAGGACAATGGGATTGATAAGGGCCTGAATTGAAGGAGGTCTGAGACAAACCTCCACCCCTTTACTGCTTGATAGGAATCATCTTGTTCCATAGTCACTCCCTGTAATTCACAGCAGTCATCTGAAGTGCAGATTTGTGGGTCAAGATTGGATTCCAGTGCTGAATGACAGGAGGTCAGGACACTGTAAAGTCATGCAAGGAGTCAGGGCTTGGGAACTTCCTGAAAAGCTCAGAGTCACGCTTTATTTTCTGAAAGGAATCCGCTTTGGAGAAGTTCCCCTAAAGCCAAGGCCATCGTCCATTCATCTTCATCCAGAAACGGAATGAAGGTCCTTTGAGCTTTGCTCTGTTTAGAGACAGGATCATGATCCAGTTGGATTTTGAGCTTGAACTTTCCCTTAATTGAGTAGCAACAAATCTACTTTCCGTTTATCCCCAACACTGAATTGAGACACTGACAGGCTTTTCTTATGAATGGATATATATGTGGGTTTTATTCAGAGGATGAAAAGAATTTGACATTATTTGAAACTGCTGTAAATTTGAAGGTAATAAAGTTCATGAATCTGTCATGTGTAGTGTAGTATTACATCCCTCAACCTCCAATCCTTCAGTTTGACATAATTCACAACTTTTTCTTTTCGCGTTTTTTTCTCCATCAGCGTTCCTTCTTCAGTGTGCATTATTGAAATATGTGCTACGACCACTGGGAATCTCTGTTATGCTAAACAAACACTGGTTGCTACAGTAGCCACTGATGTAGAGGCAAAGGGGATGGCTGTTGACTTCTGGAGAGCACAGAATGACCACTCTCCACTCACCATTATCAAC